>NW_026864870.1:0-305772 GCF_026571515.1 Ruditapes philippinarum | reverse complement strand
GCAACAGTAATTGCAAAAGAAAAATAATAATTTTTTTTTGCAATAAGCTTTTCTATGCTAAAGAGCCAGAAGCAATGGTTTCAACACAAACTACTTTGCCAGGTTTGCAAAAACACCTGTGCAGTCTGAACGGATTTTACATTATAGGTTATACATGTATATTGCTCAATTTTACTATAATTCTAAAACGGAAATTCCCAACATTTCACAACAACAGTTCCAGTGTCAAAGATGAACATGTTGATTAAGCACAGTAAGTATTCATGAAATAAAGTTCAATTACCTGGCAGGATTTCTAAAGAGCTATAAGCAAGGACTCTGTCCCACAGCAGGAGAACCTGGTCGCTAGACAAATACCCTGAAAATGCTCTAACCAGCCATTTGAATGCTATTTTCAATCTGAAAATAAAACATGAAATAACCTAGAACTGTGTCCAAAGGACAAGGATGCCCCCACTGACAACATATATATGGTAAATAGTGAAAAAAGTGCCATAATTCTGTTAAATTTGGTCGCAGCAAAAGTTCCTTCCTTTACTACCATCTACACATTAAGGTTTTCATCCCTGGAAGTTTAAGAACAAGAGCTGTCACAGGAGACAGCCAAGCTCGACTAATAAAATACTGGACACAGTAAGGAGGACAAAACTATGAAAGAAAAACCAATTATGTATAATTATGTATTAAGTTATAGTAAAAAAATATCATTTGTTAACATAAATTCCAAGATCAAGGGGAATAATTCTAGAAAAAGTCATGCTAGAGTTATGAACCTTTCACACTACATGTGTGTAATGATAAGAAATATATATTTGAAGTTTGAAGTAGATACCTTAAAAAGTAAAGAAGTTATAATATTTCTTAAAGAAAATCCTAAGTTCAAAGAAAGATAAATCTGTAAATATTGCTTCAAGAGTTACGAACATTGTCACATAAAATGTAATTGATGATAAGGAATAAGTATTTGAAGTTTGAGGTAGATACCATTAAAACTAAAAAAGTTATAGTAAAAAATAACATTTTTCTAGTAAAAAAAATCTAAGTTTATGGGGAGATAATTCTTGCAATGTTAGTGCTAGAGTTATGAACCTTGCCACATATGATGTGGATGATGATAAGTTACATATATTTAAAGTATGAAGTTGATCCCTTTAGAAATAAATAAGTAACAGTAAAAAATAGTATTTTTTGAGGAAAATTCTAAGTTCAAGGGGAGATAAATCTGAAAATATTTGTGCTAGAGTTATGAACCTTGTCACATAAGATGGGGATTATGATAATGTACATATATTTGAAGTATGAGGTTGATCCTTTAAGAAATAAAGAAGTAACATTAAAAAATAGTATTTTTTAAGGAAAATTCTAAGTTCAAGGGGAGATAAATCTGAAAATATTGGTGCTAGAGTTATGAACCTTGTCACATAACATGTGGTTGATCATAAGGAACATACATTTGAAGTTTGAAGTAAATACTTTAAGAAATGACAAAGTTATAGTGAAAAATATTTTACTGCACCAAAACTTTAATCTAAAATCTGGACGCGGACGTGGACGCCGACGCCGGGGCGAGTAGGACAGCTCTCCATATACTTCGTATAGTCAAGCTAAAAATCTGCCATCCAGTTTAAGAGGAGTTGCGCTCACATAGTTTCTACATAGTATCTAGTGGAAAAATCAACAATGGACCATAATTCTGTTAAATTTGGTCGTAGCGAAAATTCCTTCCTTAACTGCCATCTACACATTAAGGTTGTTCATCCGTGGAAGTTAAAGCAAAATCTGCCATCTGGTTTAAGAGGAGTTGCGTTCACAAGATTTCAGGACGGACAGACAGACGGACAAGTGCAACGCTATATGCCCCCCACTTTGTGGGGACATAAAAAGACGCTAATGTTAAATGAATGCTATCCCCCATTGTGATTGTGTCAAAGAGTAAGTGCTAAAATATTTTTTGTAACATAGTTTAGGAACCTTTCTGTTGAAAATGTGTCAGAGTTAAAGTATACCGTGATATACATGTACAATTGAACAGTGCATTAACTGGATTGCAGGTATAAGTTACCTACACTCCAGGACGTGCCCATTGATTGTCTCATTTTTTCTAGGGTTTACCCATAGAAGTATCACATTCAGATGCTCGTTCATTGTTAACTTTTTTTCTGGGGTTTCATATTGTGACAAAAGGGAGTGAGTTTCTATTTTTGCCTATGATACAAAAGAGAAAGAACATCAAAACACTCGGCAATCTTATTTATACTCGGGGGCTGCTCCCTTTTACAAATGAGATAGCCTCATGTTTCTATGCTCTGTCTATTACTTATAAGCAACTTACTTAATACAAACATTTATCGTGATTATAGGACTTTTCAGCTAAATCTGAATTCTACAATTTAGCAACATGAATATGGAATAATACATAGAGGATATTTGTTTGTTTTGGATTTTGCATGTAAAATCGATATATATTTCACAACTGGTGCTTTCAATCTACATATTATTATTTGATTTTTACATAATATAAAACAAACAAATTTTGTATTTATTTAAAAAATAAGTTTTAAATAACTTTATAAGTGGCATTAAATATCCTGTAACACAATTTTTTATGGTTTTATATTATAAATATGATGCTCAAATTAAGATTCATCAATAAAGCATTATTTGTAAAAATATAACTGAATTAAACAAATCATGTAAATAAATGGAGGTCATTAAAAATTTATTTTCTATAAAGTCTAACTCTGACACCAAGATTGTTAAGACTGGTGAAAAATTGAAGAATATATGCGCTGATAATTTAAATGCTATTGATATTTCTATGCAAAATGAAAGTAGCGTAAAATACCTATATAATTTTTTAGTCATATTTTTTTTTTCATAAAATTTATTTTTGTCAATTATAACTTTGTTTGGATGATGTTTAAGGGGTTTGGGTTGTAGAGGGGGAACAGGGGTATAGTGTACGTCATGGCCACGTGACGTTCACCTGTGATTTTATCATGATACTTTATGCACCCACTTTAATCACAGAGTTTATTAGGAAAATAATTCTGTTAAATTTCTTAAACTTTGTTATATTTTCAGCATGATGTTCCATGTATTTTTTTGACCAAACAAACATTCATTGATGATTTATCATTATTCATTCTTAATCAAATTATTTATAATAAGTTCCTCTACTATTTAATTACATTTTGCATATATTTCACTGGCATATTATCAAAACATTATTTTATATTCAATTTATCAAAATATTATTTCACTGTCAACTGGAAAGAATGCAACGTAATGGATACTTCTCATATTCAAGGATGTTAGTTATTAAGTAAGCAAAGCAATACCGTGGATTTTTTTTTATCTGGTAAACTTTTAAGGTTCTATTACACTTTTACCATAATTTGTAAATTATACTTGTTTATAACAATTAAGTGAAGACCCCTATAATCCTCTCATCTGCTTATTCATTGACATATAGACTAGAATTACTATCAACTGCATTGAAATTGAGAGGCATGGGTTTGAACCCTACAAGGGTCAACTTATTTTTTTCTTTACTTTATTTCATTATTTATGTACCTCTTACATCACTCTTAAAAAAAGTTTGTTTTTTTTTGTAATTATTTTACGTATTTTACGTAAATTTACCTAAATAATGCTAAATTAAATAACAAATTTGGTATTTTCAAAGTCTAATAAAAGCAAAACTGCATGGTAAAAGTTATGAATATTTGACAAGATCAACCAATATCATAACTGTTAAGAAAATTAAGGAAAGCTTGAAAAAAGCCCCTCATTTTAGCAATTTTCATAGATATTTTAAATAAGGCTCTCTAAGTAGGAAAATTGTGGAACAAGTGCTTGAAATCGGTTGGCTTCAGTAACTTTTTTATTCATATTTCAAACATTTTGATTACAAACAAGTATTTTGCTTGAGTGATGTCTTAGTTGAAAGCTATTATTTGTTTATTAACAATAATCAATAGGACAACATGTTTTCAATTTAATATGATATTATTGATTGTTTAGTATTTTCTCATTCTAAAATAGAGCCCTTCTAATATCAAAGCTTAAATAAAGTAAGTCAGAAACTGTACAGTAAATTTTGCTTAAATTTTGCATACAGGTGTCTTTAAAGGCATATATCTGACCTATGTTGTTATTTGTTCAGCTCCTTATAGTACCCATAAGGCTGGTTACACTTTAATCCCTTAAAGATAAGTTTGACTAAGATGGAAATAAATATGTAGAAGTAGTAATCTTATACTGGTAACAAAATGTATCAGTCTTATTTCTGTAGATTAAAGATATATTATGCTCAAATTTGATATTAAAGAAACAACTGATAACTACTATACAGCCTATTAAACATCACTTGAATACACACAGAGAAAATATGTCACATATTGAAACACTGCACACCAAAGGTGATCACAGTATGATAACATAGTGTCATTAAAAAAACTCCCAGTTTTTTTATAAGAATAGACCAAATTTAAATTTGACAAGTAATAGGGAATGCAGCTTCTTAAACATAGTTTATACATTATCTTATTCAAATAAGGCATATTCAGGCATATTTTACTATATTTCAACAAATTTCTTCAATAAAAGTGTTTCTGTTAAATCAAATGAAGGGAAATAATTCAGGTATTATAAAATATTAAGTAAATAATGAGTTACTTCCCTTTGATGCAAAAGACATGGTTTAGGTTTGTACTCATTGTTACAACATCTAGATAAGTACTTTTGTACTAGTAATTTTAATACAAAACCGGTTTTGTACATTCATTGTTTGCTCTATATATATCTGGATTTTCATATTTGAAAATCAATTTCTTAAGTGAGCAACACTCTCTTTTTCAAATTTAAATTCAATACCAAAATTATTTATCAGATTTGCGGTTTTTTTTGATAGCTATAATTTATTGTAACATACTACATAAAACATATTCAATTTGTTAAAATATAACGCAAACATATGTAGACATTGTATAATTGAGCCATGTCACAACAAAACCAACATAACGTGTTTGCGACCAGCATGGAACCAGACCAGCCTGCGCAACCACGCAGTCTGATCAGGATCCATGCTGTTCGCTATCTGTTTCTTTACTTGTTATAGGGTCTGTAAGCGAACAGCATGAATCCTGATCAGACTGCGCGGATGCGCAGGCTGGTCTGGATCCATGCTTGTCGCAAACACATTATGTTGGTTTTGTCGTGACACGGCTCAATTGTTTTGCAAGAATGAAGCCCAACATTCGGTGGTATTTGACAGCCACTTTCCTGTGATGACAAATGGGCACAGGTTTCCAAATATCTTTTACCTTAAATAACACTGAAATCAAAAAATTTAAAAGAGTTTTTTGTGTTTGTTTTTTTTCGTGGATTAGTTGACCATGTTTTGCAAAGCATTTATGTGACAAAGATAAATTTATTAATCAATTACAAAATGTATTGCTAAATGCCATAGTTGCACATTTATTGTGTCATCTTGTATACTAAATGTTGTCCCTAAATACAAGCATTCTCGCATTATTGCATTTGAGTGTGAAGTTGTTATTAGTCCCCTACCGGTTTAACCGGAGGGGACTTTAGGTTTACCCTCCGTCCGTCTGTCTGTCAGTCTGTCCGTCCACAAAACTGGATCCCGCGATAACACGAAAAGTACTGAAAATATTTTAATGAAACTTGATATATGGATAGATGGCAGTATGGAGATTATGCATGTCTTTTTTTTCTTCTTATGTTGAAAATTCTGGTTGCTATGGCAACAAATAGCCTGAAAATATGGCAAATTGAACACATAAACTGGTTTGTAGAAGTTTTGTAGAAAATAAGATGGTACAGATCTATGGAAATTCTCATTTTCAATTTAAGTTATGCATCACACTTGACATATTTTGTAATAGAGTTATTTGCTAAAGACACATAACAGTGTAACTTTGGAAAACAAACTATAACGATTTTCAGTTAAAATCAAAAGAAGGGAAATAATTCAGGTATTATCAAATATTTAGTAAACAATGAGTTACTTCCCTTTGATGCAAAAGAAATGGTTCATAATTTGCACTCATTGTTACAACATATAAATAAGTACATGAACCAATGCACAAGCATTTTTCATATTAAACTGGTTTTGTACATCCATTGTTTGCTCGAATTATTTGAGCTGTATATAATAAGGGTTTTCATATTTGAAAATCAGTTTCGAGCAAGCAACACATTGTGACAACTTTTTCAAATTGAAATTCATTGCCAAAACACAAGTGTTATATGACATCACTTATTATTTTGTGATAAGTACAATTTTAAATGTGTTCAAGTTTTGCAATATTTTTGGATAGCTATAATTCATTTTAACATACTACATAAAACAAATTGTTAAAATATAATGCAAACATATGAAGTTTTGTAGAAAATAAGATGATGCAGATCTATGGAAATAAATTTTTTTTTTCATTTTCAGTATTGCATCACATTTGATATATTTTGTAATTATAGAGCTATTTGCTACAGATACATTATATAAATAGGTTACTGTATGTTTAAGTGCTAATTGACTGTTGTACAATGACCTACTTTCCAATAAAAATTCACCTAAATGGCTAAAACTCTGTGGAAATTGCATGGAGGAAAAAACTCTGTGAAAATTGCATGGAGGTAAAACTCTATGGAAATTGCATGGCAGTTAATTATCATCACTTTGTGCTTTAAATTTAACCATTTAATGGCATCACTGCTGACATGTTTTGGGTCTATACATAATAGTGAAAGCTACCATAACAGCGAAGTACAATACATGCATGAGTAGTTACAGATAAGTGTAAGAACTGTATAATAGAATTAAACTTAAATAACAGAAACACAGTTTTAAATAACAGAAAGCCACAAGACAGCGCGCTCCAGTAGTTTCAGTGCTTGACAGTTAGAAAAGGGTCATAACTTTGTAAAAAGGTAGCTCCGTGTTGGATCTTTTCAAAAGTTTCACCCCATTCTTTGAAGTATTTTTTTTTGCACTCAAAATCTTAAGGTAACAGGAGTATTATAGCTCTCTCTATTCTTCGAATAGTTGAGTATCACAATTCATTCTGTATCATATGCCTAAAACATTATTTAAGCTTGACTTCCAAGTCATGCAATTCTGTAAAACTCTGAAATATGTTTTAACTGTACGGTTCAAAGAAGGAAATAAATATATACATACGGTTGACAGCCTACTGACTTGAGATGAAAGAATAATTCTGGTTCATGCGTTTGTAGTAGTGTCTCAAATAACAGACTCAAGCATAAAATACCCTGAAATTTAAGACAACAGTATCTCAAATAACTCAAGAATAAAATGCCCTGAAATATAAGACATTGTCTCAAATAACTAAAAAAAGAATAAAATGCCAGTGTGTCAAATAACCAACTCAAGAATAAAATGCCCTGAAATGTTAGACACTGTTTCTCAAATAACAGACATATGCATAAATTCTCTGAGATATAAGATACAGTGTCTCAAATAACAAACTCAAAAAGAAAATGCCCTGAAATATAAATAATTGTCTTTTCAGCGCCAGTCATTTTGCTCACATATTGAAACAAGAGGGCCATGATGGCCCTGAGGTCGCTCACCTGTATATAGGCCCCCCCAACCCCCACCCAAACGTTGCAGGGCCAATTTAACCAAAGGGCTTTTATTTGCACAAACTTGGTAGACACCCATAAGAAGATGTTTCATGCTAAACATCTAAGCTCTAGCTCATTGGGCTATTTAAAAGAAGATTTTTTTTATTAAGTTTTTACTATACACATACAGTTAAAAACAATGACACCCCTGGGGCCGGGCCAGTTATGACCCCAGGGTTTTTATTTGAACAAACTTTGTAGACACTTACTAGAATATGTTTCATGCTTAATATCTAAACTCTAGCTATTTGGGTTTTTTCAAAAAAGATTTTTTAAGTTTTTACTATATGCATATATAGGGAAAATCAATGACCCCCGGGGCGGGGTCAATTTTGACCCCAGGGCTTTTATTTGAACAAACTTGGTAGACACTTATTAGAACATGTTTCATGCTAAATATCTTAGCTCTAACTCTTTTGGTTCTTTAAAAGATGATTTTTTAAGTTTTTACTATATGCATATAGGGAAAATCAATGACCCCCTGGGGCGGGGCCAATTTTGACCCCAGGGCTTTTCTTTGAACAAACTTGGTAGACACCTATTAGAACATGTTTGATGCTCAATATCTTAGCCATAGCTCTTTGAGTTCTTTAAAAGAAGATTTTTTAAGTTTTTACTATATGCATATAGGGAAAATCAATGACACCCCGGGGCGGGGCCAATTTTGACCCCAGGGCTTTTATTTGACCCCAGGGCTTTTATTTGAACAAACTTGGTAGACACTCACTAGAAGATGTTTCATGCCAAATATCTAAGCTCTAGCTCTTATGGTTTTTTTTAAAGAAGATATTTAAAGTTTTTTCTTTCGGTTGCCATGGCAACCAGAGTTCTGCATGGAATTAAATTCTTTGAACAATTTTTAAAGGTGACCACCAAAGGAACATTCCTGTGAAGTTTGGATGAAATTGGCCTTGTGGTTTATGAGGAGATGTCATTTAAAGTAAAAGTTTACAGACGACGGACGATGGACGGACGACGGACGAAAAGCGATCACAAAAGCTCACCCTGTCACTTTGTGACAGGTGAGCTAAAAAGGGTTAGTGCAACATTTTTCATGCATAAACAAGCATGCATTTAATGCCCTAAGGGCATGGTCTTTGATAAGTCAGATGGCTTCTGCAGATGTTTTTGCAAAAGAAAGTGCATTAGTGCTACTCTTGCATAATAGAAAATGTCTGATATGGTAATTTTGAGTTTCTTCATTTGTTTTTCATAAAGAAAAACCAGTTTCATAGTGTGATGTCATATAACACTTGTGTTTTGGTAATGACCAAGCCCGTCACATACAAGGCTGAGTGAGTTAGCTATACATGGCAACCTGGGTCATGCATATTAAAGAGACATGCAACAATGTTTGAAACAAATGATAGTGTAATAATGATATCAATAGATCTAGAAACCAATGATAATGTAAAATTTATATATCAATAGAAACCAATGGCCATGTAAAAGTAATATCAAAATTAAATATTTTGTAAGTCTCTAGAATAATATGTCAGTATTATATTTGCATTTAAAAATGAATATATATATATCCTGTGATCAACAAAAAATTTTTTAATGGAAAATGGTGGGGTGGGGTTAATCCTCTCTGATGTCATTTTCAAAAATATTTGCTTACCTAGCTCTATATGACAAGAACATTCATTCTCCTAACAAACTCACCTCTTCAATACAAAATCTCCATTCTAAGATTAAGGACCATTTCTCATAATATAAGTCTATGGGAAAATCACTATGATAGTCTCACCTGTGTTGTTACCAGCAATTTCATCTAATTAATATCATTATATTATGAGATATAAAAACAATACCTGTGGATGAGATGATATACTATGAAGCCGGAAGAAATATCTTGTGTAGATTTCCCTGAACACATAATACAACTTGACTGGTTCCTTGTATAGGTAACACAGAGGTGCCACTATAAATATAATAATGTGAAACTTAAGTCTGCTGACAAAAATCCATGGACAAGTATAACTGCATTACTTAAAGCTGCACACCTCCAAGTTCATGCTAACTTTTTTTATGAAAATTTTATGTATTTAAAAGTGAAATATTGTGAAGGGAACAAGGAAAGTAATTTAAACATTGCAAAAGGTGTTTACAATCCATGTACGAGGGTTGTCCAAAAAGTTCGTGCACTACAGTTGTTGTCGTGAGAGTTTTTAATAAAAACAAATGAATTATATATCAATTGAAGGGGAAATCTGTCTCGAATAAGAAAAGAAAAGAAAAAGCCGGCTAAACGGCGTGTCGTGTAAAAGAATGGCCAGTAAGTTACCTTAGTAACGTAATACCGGCGCACGACAAAAATTGGGTTAGTTCATTACTGTAATTGTATTAATTGTTTGTTGCTTGTAAAGTGGTATTTGCTTTTTATGTTATAATTTGTTTTACTGTCAAAAGAGGAATGATTGATGCAAAGTATTTTGTAGTTTTTATTGTTCTTATGCAACGGACATGTAACATATCCCACCAGTGAACGAATATATTGGACAACCCTCGTCACATAGTCCGGCATTACGGACGGACGTCTGCCTGACCGACTGTCATCGTCTACCGACTCTAGCCCTTCTACAGAGCGTTTGTGCCATTCAAAAAAACCAGTCTTCGTAACACGGATCTTGTCCCCGATTGCCCTTTTAAGTTCTTTGTAGGTATCTGTTTGTGTTTTACCAATATTTGCACAAAATTTAATGATCGTCCGTATTTCCAGACGTTTAGCGACTGACATTTTCACGTAATTACAATATTGACGACCTCACACAAATGTTTGTTTACGACCGTTACAGTAGGGCAAATGACGTCAAATTTTCTAGTGACGGTAGGAATACGTACACATACTTTTCGACGAATTTTAACGTTTATATGTAGTGTTTAAAGAATACCGCGATGCATCAAACTAATGAACTAACCCAATTTTTTGTCGTGCGCCGGTATTACGTTACCAAGGTAACTGTATGACGGTTCGTTTTCACGACATGCCGGTTACACGTTTTTTTCTGTTGTTTTCTCAATTGAGACAGATCTCCCCTTCAAGTGATATATAATTAATGTTTTTCTATCAATAACTCTCACGACATTAACTGCAGTGCACGAATTTTTTGGACAGCCCTTGTATTTTATCAATAAGGTGTCTAAATAGGCAAAAGTAGCCCTTACTGCAAAATCTGTCATTTATAATCTCACATGATATATAAATCATAAATTGAAATAATTTGGCTCATCTACAGGCATCAGCTATAAGTACAACAACTTATTATACAGAACAAGCCATTGGACAAATCTGTCAACATATCTGATGTCATGTGATTAATCATCCATGGTTAGATTGTCTACTAGTTTAGGATAAAACCCATTTTCTAATTAAGTATGCAATCTGTTAAAAGGGAACTTGTATTACAATGTTAAGCAAATACATGAATGATATGCCACCAGATACTGGATTGGTATATGAACTCAAACCATGTTTAGAAAGTCCATGGAAGAGTAAGACATCATTTGGTAGCCATAAAAACTTACAATTCATAGGGAATAAAATTTTTAATTAGGTATGATATTGTCAAGTTTGATTGGTTATTATGCTGATCATTTTAAAACATTTCTGGTCATATCTCAGCAATCGGTCCATTTAACCGGCTTTACTGGATAACTAACCATTAATTACCAATTTCTCCACCAATGACCGAATATTAATCCCACATGATTTCTGAGTCAGCAGTGAGAGACATATGAACATTATACTCAATGTTCAAGATCAACTGTCACAGAGAAATTTCCATGCACCAAATGATCCATCAGCAATTGCTTAAAATACAAATCAAGATGCTCTCTCTTTTGAGCTTTGCAGGTGAAATAATATAGGAAATGCATGGAAAGGTTATACACACCTTGGAAGGTATATAAATCTCTGGAAAGTTTATAGTCACCCCTTGGAGGGTATACATATCTATGGAAAGATTACACAACCCTTGGAGGGTATATAAATCTATGGAAAGCCTCAATGGTATTATTACCATTCGATTGATGAACACGTTTCCTCATATGATACCAGTACAGGTTTGTTCCATGAAGCACACTGAAGAATGGTTCATATAATATTCAGACTTTATTCATCAAATATGCTTAATCTTATGGTGTACATATATATTCTTACCATACATAGCAAATCCATGGAATGGAATGACACCATTTGGTGGGTATATCACAGCAAATTCCTCTACACCTAGTTTGCCACGTATGTATGATTTGGGGGGAGAGGCACTATTGTGGCTAAAATGTTTGAGCATTTCTGTATCTCTTGTAAAAGGTAATAAAATCTGAAAAAAATTAAAGAAAATAACCTTACTTAAAATTTTTATAACAATCTTATTTAAATACCTTTTTTTTCATAATTTTGTTCATTTAAGAAAGCACATTATATAATGCTACCACAAAATTCTCTAAAGGTAAAATCCTTTATGTTGCATCAAAGTCAATGCTTTTTCAGCGTTTCTTTATAACCCAATTCCTAAATTTAGCATCTTTTCTGATTGAATAAAAATCTTAGGGCATTAATGCATTCTTGATGCTGCAAATCAATTCTTCAATTTGTCTTAATCTATGGAATTTCCTCAAGGCAGTGACATTATATCCAATTGGGGAAAACAAGTTGGGAAACATCTGGGAATCATTAAAGCAAATTTCAAACACCACATAACTTGAAAATAAATAAATCTGGTTTCACAATCGGGTTAAATCAGCATGTCTCCAGATTCAAGCTAGTTTTAACGAAATTTTTGAAAATGTATTTAAAAGTAAAATATTCTGAAGTGAACAAAGAAAGTAATTTACACATTGCAAGCAGTCAGCACTAACAAAGCACATAGATGGCCAAAAATAGGTCAAAATATGCAAAGCTAACCATTACTGCATTAGAAGTTCAGTGAATACAGCAAAATCAGTGTATAATCAAACATCACTTGTAAATTATTTCGTGAATCTTGAATCTTTTTTTGCTTTTCTTAAAATCTTAGTACATTTTTCTCAAGTTTGATTTTATTGAAATATTTTGGCTCATATGGAGGCATGCACCTTTAAAGTAAAATTTTACCTGATAAAGATAGTCTTCAAACACAAAATACTGATCATCATTTGTAGCTGTTAATTTTACATCCTGTGAACAAAAGTAACATTAAATTAGTCCTTAAAATAGGAAATGACAACAAAATTGATTCACATATTGTATGGCTTCAAGGAACTTTAATGGTTCACAATGTGGAAGTATGCAGACTGGCTACCATGGCTCTATGCCTGTTACAAAGGCAAACCAAGTATGGTCCCAGCAGGCTAAGGGTTTAGACTACACATAGGCTATGTTATAACCATATCTCCAATTTTTTTACATTATCTTTTCAGAACCTGGAAAACACCAATGATGTGGCAATTGTGTGACTCAGTGCGATTAACTGTAAGGAATGTATTATAATGCTCAGTGGAACAGTTTGTGTTTTTTATGGAAATCATCAAGTAGAAATCAACTGAGAAGTTGCAAGGACATTCTTAGAATTTTAAACACATCAGTAACAGGCTACAAGGGTAAATCTTCGGCATGAAGATGCCAATCTGGTAAACTTAATATTCCCAATGCTTTTTTTCATGTTTTCATCATGCTATATATTTCACATATCAAGTATATGTCAAATAAAGAATATCTTAAAATACCCTTTGATAGTTTCTAAGTAAATTTGTCTCAAAGTAAACTAAAAATGCATAATTTGTCATTAATTTTATTCCTGGCTCCGTTTTTGTGAGGAATGGTATTGTCTTAAGCCAAATCGCAATTTTCAAGCTTTCCCAGTGAAAGAAGATGTCATACGTTCCTCCCTGTATTTTTTTTTTCAGGCACAAGCCGGGCACCTGAGTAAAGCCACCAAACTTTTGAAAGGTACTTAGTTTCCACACATAACAAAATCTCAAGCTGCCGGCATGATCTAAAGGAACAGAAACAAGAATGCCATAACTTTATATTTGACATTATTATTTACCTTGTACAGTAGACTGTCAACAAGTAAATCATGTGCTATAACATTTGCTTTTAGTTGTTCATAATAGAGAGTATCCTGAAAATGAAAGAAAAATGTTGTGATACAAAGGCTAAAGAGGGTCAGAAAATGAAACATCCCCAATGCTTTATGACAATGTCACAGAACAAGAGCTGTCAGGAATACAGCCTGCTCAACTATTTTCAGTTCTTCATAGTAAAAACAAACTTGGATAATGTAGAGTGTTTTAAGATATGTAAAATCTAGAATTAAATAGAACAATTATTTTGTAAAAATCTATTTGAGAGTAATGGGCCCTATTATGCTCTCAAATAAGAGTGTGAAGTTTCAACACATTCTCTCCAATAGTTAACAACTTGCTTGTAAAAAAACAAAAGTTTCACGCCAAGAATAGTACAAAAGCTCCCACTAGTTTTCAAATTGTCGAGCTTAAAATAGGCTATTAAAATAAAATATCACTGTATATGTACTTTATTACATTCTTATTCACATCACCATATATGTACTTTATTACATTCTTATTCACACCTTTGTAATTCAAACTGCAAAGCTCATGGTATATGTTATTGTCTTAAATGTAATTATGCCTACATAAAGTGCAAATAATTTTTTTTAAAGAATTATTGCGTAGAAATATTGAATGATTACGGAAGGCAATGAATAGCTCCCTAGAAATATTCACAAATCAACCTTCATATATGGATCAGCAGTCCATGGTATGAGATGTTCAGAGTGATATGTACTTACAAATTCATCAAGTTCAATCCCTAATATAAGACACCACAATTCTGCTCTCAGACTAATAGGGCAACCTTTTTTAGCGTATTCTTGAGCCAAGGGGCCATGGTCACCAGATATCACTGAAATAGTTAATAAGATAAAGAAATAGCAAGAGACTGAAATGAAATTAAAGACAAAAACATGAATTAATAATGAAAAATTGTGAATGAAATAAAATGTGATAAATAAAATTATTGATTTTGTATGCTTATATTCATACAAACAAGAAGCTCTGCAATGCGACGAAAACCAGGCTTTCAACCACCATGCATTGATGTGGCAGGAATTGAGAATGAAATATAATCCCAAGTTGCCTCTTGATATAAGCTACCCACATACTTAAACTGGACAGCTGAAATCGGAAAGGAGTCTTGTTATAATTATTGAGATATTTAATTTAATTAAATGAAACCTGACTCTTCTAAAATCATACAATTTATCAGCTTAAACATAATTAAGACCATATGGTATCTTCATTATTTTTAGACTGGGGATTATGAAGAATAGACAATGGACAAAAAAGAAACTCTCTTGCTTAACAGGTGGAAGAAGAGCTCAGGTGCCAACCGAATAAGGAAATAAAGGCATGAAAAGCAAGCCAAGTAGAACCTGGCCTTCTGTAGGCAATTTGCTAGCTTCCTTACATAACATAATCCTTAGTCACTTCCAGTTTCTATATTAAGCAAGTAATTCCAGCTTTAAGTAAGCAAATTTTACCACTAAGAAATGAAAACGGTAAGACAACAATGGGTATAGGGGTGTGTTGCAAACAGTTCCGTATATTTAGTATATGTAAACAAAAAAGATACTATAACATATGTTTACTTCATAATCTCAATTTTCAGTTGATTGCATGTTAGATTCAATAAAACATATCATAATTATATCAATTGTACCTTTTTTGCCAAGTTTAACTCGGTCACTATCAAACATTTCTGGTGGTATATCACCACTGTCATCCACTCCCGTCTGGCACTGATTGATGGCCATATCACTGTATAATATACGCTGAAAATAGACAAGACTGAATGAAGAAGATTCTCCTATAGCAAATCTTTTCCATTCACAAAACTCAAAATAAGTCTGACAAGAATTGAGCCGTGTCATGACAAAACCAACGTAATGCGTTTGCGACCAGCATGGATCCAGACCAGCCTGCGCATCCACACAGTCTGATCAGGATCCATGCTGTTCACTTACAAACCCTATTACAAGTAGAGAAACTGATAGCGAACAGTATTGATCCTGATCAGACTGTACGGATGCGCAGGCTGGTCTGGATCCATGCTGGTCGCAAACCCACTATGTTGGTTTTGTCATGACACTGCTCAATTATTGATGGACAGTGTGCTCAACTTTCCACAATGCTTGGATAGAAAAGCAAGGGTAATGCAGTCCACAAAGGGAAATAATCAAATAAAAGTTATGCTTGAGTTATGTGTCTTTGACAATGACATTGCAGACAAATATTAAGTGCAATACAGGCACAGTTCATACCATGTAAAGCTATGGGTCTATATCATTTTAATTGACATAAAAATTTTCAAGCGAATATGTTGCAATTGTCAGTTTCCCACAGCATATATTCTGTACATAAAACATCATTATATGTAGTATTTACAGAATATAAACGGTGGGTAAACTAACAATGATTATTATGTTGTTTTTGTAAATGTGACATGAATTTTTGCACACAACAACAAAAAAATGTACGTCACAGGAGAAAACCCTAGTTAAAATAATATCCCGAAAAAGGCTTCTTCTTTGCTATCAAAGAAACAAGATGAAGATTTTACCAAGCCAAATTAATAGATGCTGCTTTCAAAAGAAAAGACAAATTAATATCTGTATAAAAAAAAATTAACAACATACTCTTGGCTGTGAGAAAAACTCTTAAACTACAAGTCAAAGCTCCACTTACCAGTCTGTTAATATCATTGATCTTGAGTGGTAACTGGACAAGACCCCATAATGTGTATGTTCTGTTAAAAAACATACAATTTACATGCAATAAGAGTGCTTACAGTTCTTTAACAAAAGTTTAATATTGAAAATAATATTAAAAATAATCAAATACAGAAAAATCATCCAAATTGTATTATATATAATATCAAGCACTGTCCTCTAATAGATCATAATATCCAAATTGACAAGTCTGCATTACATGACATCATATGGATGATGTCAAACCTGAACATGTCAACATTAGTTGACATCACATAATTATGTGATGCAAAAATTAGCTGAAAATTTGTATTACTGTAACATTGATATAATATTGTGTGATCAGACAATTTCATAACTCACTACTTTATTTTACATTATATGATAAGAATTTAAATGTGATAAGTAAAATTGCATACTTCAACATTATGTGATGTGAACAATGCATTGTTAAATTTCTTCATCAATATTTTTTGCTATGATTAAATGCATCATAGTCATAGACGTAATTGGAATCAACAGCAAGAAACTGGAATCATGATTGAGTGATAAAGGAATCCTGTGAATAACATAGGAATCCATTGTATGATATAGAAATCCACTGCATTTGGAATCCATTTAGTTATCCATTTGAATTCATTGCAAAATATTTGAATCCATTGCATAATATTGAACTGTACTGTATCCGAATGGAATGCATTGCATGATTTAACATTAAAACATAGGATAAAATTACTTCATGGTTCATTTTTTTTCATGGCATCACATAAACGTTAACATAAAAGACAGACTTTTTTGTTGGGTTTTATGACATATCTACACAGTTTAGGTCATATGGCAACTTTCCTGCTTTACTGGTGAAGGAAGACCTTTATACATTAGTCCAGGGCTCATCCGGAAGGGCGATTCAGGCGAAAACTTCGCTGTGTATATTTCCATTTCGCTCTCCCGATTGATCAAAGAGAAGTCAACATCGCCGATAAAATCTTAATTCCCAAAGACTAATTACTTGGCGATGTAAGAGCAAAGATTGTATCCGCCCATATGACGACTGCTAATTATCATTATCCAATCAGAGCGTCGCTTTATACTACCCTTCTACCTGTATGCAAAGCGATAGACCGCCTACTCTAAACAGTAAATAATGAGAGCATCGGCACGAAACGGGTATAATTGTGTGCCAAATACGGGATTAGGCAATAATTATAGATTGTTTTTTCCCCGATCATCTAAACACGTGCATATCTTCCCTAATTGATATACACACGGTGTTTAACCCTAGTAACGGCGATGTGCAATGGGTTTTTCACGGCTATCACAAAACTGTTAGTCAATTAAAAATAATCAATTTCATTAATGATCAGCGACCGGATTAAAAACTTAGATATAGTTTTGAATGATTTCAGTCCGTGAACATGAATTAAAAATTGTTATGTCGCTCACATCATGGCTACAGGGCGAAATGCCCAAATCTAGCAGTTAAAGAAAGTTGCTGATTCTGATACACCTACGCGAAAATTTAAGAAAGCCAATTCGCAAAAATCTTACGATTGATATTTTATAAACAGTGAGAGTGTTTGACATTGTTATCTTTGTAGAAATGCCAAATTTGACACAGCTTTTCATGAAAATAAAGGGAGGTAATAAGAAATTTATTTTCTATAATTTCTCAGTCAAATTTTTCAATAAGAAATGAATGTATATAATTTTAGTGATCAAATATAATGTGCACAAATGTTTGCAGTACATATTTTACATATTCTTCGATGTTTGAAAATTGTTTTATAAGCATAATTATATCTACATAAATATGACAGTACAACATACTAGATAATAAAAGAATTTCTGTAATCAATCTAACAAAATAGACAAATGTTGTTAAGCAATATCCAATGTAACTATATCCTCTAGTAAAAGTGAGGAAAGTAATAATATAAAATTAATTTATTCATCCTTTTTCTTACACATTATTATCAATAAAAATATATAAACAAATATTTAGAGAAAGCTTATAAATAGCTTATAAATAGATTAATTGTGTTTATATTATAGTGAAAGGATGTATAGCCATGCTTGTTAATGCATACACATTGGGTTGTTTCCCTTCTCCCTATTTTTCGCGAGGAAGCCACTTCTCCCTAAAATTTCCCCCCAGGATGAGCCCTGCATTACTGAAGGTCAAAATGATAAATGGCTTTCCTTAAGCTAGCTGGATAGTTTTCTAATAATGTAGAATCTGATGACAAATGAGAGACTCAAACCTATAGTAGTGAGAGGCATGTGGTTTTAAGTCAACAACCTTAACCATGCGGCCAGACTTTTTGGTCATTACATGATGTATTTGAAAAGCATTATAATTTAAAATTTCCAGGATGATACAATGTCATATATTTACGTTGGAAACTGTAAGGAATATTAGGCATTGAACAATATCACATTTTGTTATGTAGATAATGGAAGAATAACAATCATATCCTATGGTGTTTATTGTTTGTTTTGTTTGATTGGGTTTTATGTCACACCGACACAGAATAGGTCATACTGCAACGTTTTTTTTGTTTGTTTGTTTCCTTTTACGCCTTTTACTAACAGTATTTCAGTCATATAGGTGGGTAGTTTCCTAACCATCGTTCCTGGAGAGTAACACCAGTACTAGACTACCTTCCTCCGCACTAAACTACCAAAGAATATCCAGGGGATCGAACCCACGCCAGAGAGGTAACTGGATTAGAAGTCATCGACTCTAACATCTTGACCACGGAGGTGGTACTGGTGGAGGAAGACCCTATAATGTTTAATTAAAACTAAGGATCCATATCTTGGTAACAGTATCCAATTTGAGAAAACACATAATTATATATCTTCGGATAAGAAATTTTGACTTAAGCAAGGACAGGAGAGTAGAAAGAAGTTGTACCATAATCAAACCTATATTTTATGCCCTTTTTTGTCTATTGTTTATACTTTTCAATTAAGGTCAAGCCTAACTTAAGTCTAAAATTTTTCATACATAATATTCAAGTTGTAGTCATTTGTGAGGTAAGTGTGTGTTAGCAAGGTGTTTCAGGTTTATGAACATCAAACTGTGTACAATTCATAAGTATAACATAAATTAAAGCATTCATAAAATGTAATAATTATCATAATGCACATCAAATCACTTACAGATGCAGATCTACCCCAATTCTTCTAAAAAATACAATGTTAACCAAAGAATGTAAACCATAAGGTTGATCGTATATTTCTTTACATGAATACTGTATAAAGGAAATGTGTAACACTTAATTTTCAAATGCCAATTGTAAACCAGACTGGCAATGGATGGAAAAAATGGCAAGGTGATTAAGGTGTCCGCCTCTTAATCAAGGGACGGCTGTGCTTTGGTCTTGACTATGTTTTTTATATGGCACCAGTACTCATATTCTCATACACCAGTATTGACTAGTTTCTTCATATGGTACCAGCACTGGTTTCTCATTATACATTGTATGGCAACAGCACTGGTTAGTTCATCATAAAAGGGCACCAGTACTGGTAAGTAAGTTCCTCATATGGCACCAGCAATGGTTAGTAACTCATTTTGTACCAGCACTGGTAAGTTCCTCATATGATACCAGCACTTGATAGTTCCTCATATCGCATCAGTACTGGTTAGTTCATCATAAGTAAGGTACCAACACTGGTTAGTTCCTCATATTGTACCAGCACTGATTAGTTCCTCATATGGTACCAGCACTGGTTATTTCATTATATGGCACTTGAGCACTGATAAGTTCCTCATATGGTTACAGCATTGGTACCAGTACTGGTTAGTAATACCAGCACTGGTAAATTCATTATATGACTCTAGCACTGGTTAGTTCTTCATATGGTACCAGCATTGGTCAGTTCCTCATATGGTACCAGCACTGGTTAGTTCCACACATGGCACCATTACTGGTTATTTCCTCATATTGCACCTGCACTGGTTAATTCATTATACATGTATGGCACTAGCACTGGTTAGCTCCTCATATGGTACCAGCATTGGTTAGTTCCACATATGGTACCAGCACTGGTTATTTCCTCATAATTATAATACCAGCACTGGTTAGTTCCAAACATGGCACCAATACTGGTTACTTCCTCACATTTTACCAGCACTGGTAAGTTCCTCATATGGTAAGAGCACATGTTAGTTCCTTATATGGTGCCAGCACTGGTTATTTCCTCATATGGCTCCATTCATGCCATTACTGCTTAGCTCCTCATATGGTACCAGTACTGGTGAGTTCCTCATATGGTAACAACACTGCTTAGCTCCTCATATGGCACCAGCAATGGTTAGGTCCTAATATGGATCCAGTGCTGCTTAGTTCCTCATATGGTACCAGTACTGGTTTGTTCCTCATATGGCACCAGCACTGGTTATTTCATCATAATTATGATACCAACACCGGTAAGTTCCTTATATGGCACCTGCACTGGTCAGTTCCTTATATGGTACCAGCATTGGTTAGTTCATCATATGGTACCAGCACTGGTTATTTCCTCATGTGGCACCAGTACTGGTTAGTTCCACATATGACACCAGTATTGGTTAGTTCTGCACATGGCACCAGAACTGGTTAGTTCCTCATATGGTACCAGTACTGGTTAGTTCCTCATATGATACCAGCACTGGTTAGTTCTACATATGGCACCAGAACTGGTTAGTTCCACACATAACACCAGTACTGGTTAGTTCCGCATATGGTTCCAGCACTGGTTAGTTCCTCATATGGTTCCAGCACTGGTTAGTTCCACACATGGTACCAGTACTGGTAAGTTCCCAATATGGCACCAGTACTGGTTAGTTCCTTATATGGCACCAGTACTGGTTAGTTCCACATATGGCACCAGTACTGGTTAGTTCCACACATGGCACCAGAACTGGTTAGTTCCTCATATGGTACTTGCACTGGTTAGTTCCTCATATGGCACCAGCACTGGTAAGTTCTACACATGGCACCAGTACTGGTTAGTTCCCTATATGGTACCAGTACTGGTTAGTTCCACACATGGCACCAGTACTGATTAGTTCCTCATATGGTACTTGCACTGGTTAGTTCCACATATGGCACCAGCACTGGTAAGTTCTACACATGGCACCAGTACTGGTTAGTTCCTTATATGGTACCAGTACTGGTTAGTTCCTCATATTCTACCAATACTGGTGAGTTCATCATATGGCAACAGTACTGGTTAGTTTGTCATATGGCACCAGTACTGATAAGTTCCTTTTATTGCACCAGTACTGGTTAGTTCCTCGTATGCTTCCAGCAATACTTAGTTCATCATAAGGCACCAGTACTGATAAGTTCCTTCTATTACACCAGTTCTAGTTAGTTGCATATATGGTGCCCTTACAGGTAAGTTTGATTTATGGCACCAGTACCAGTAAATTCCTTATATAACACAAGTCATGGTATTTTCTAGAATGTAGATTCTAAAGTGTTTTAGATACACTACCAGCTTTTATCACAACTAAGCTGGCATTAATATGTTTAAATAAATTAAAATAGAGGACATATTGCAAATGACCCCACATTCAGCCGTTTTAGCAGTCTGAAGGAAGTAAAAGAGCAAATCTACAAATATGCCCCTTCCCTTCAATGTATAGTCATAAAAAGCCTTCACTTTAGTCAGACTCAGGCAGCCAAAAATAACTTCATATCTTGACAAATCGCAATACCTTAATCAAGTTGTCAAGTGCACAATTGGTTTTGTTTGTTTGATTGGATTTTATGTCACACCGACACAGTATAGGTCATTTGGCGATGTTCCAGCTTTACTGGTGGAGGCACCTGAACAGGCACCTGAGTAGAACCACCGACGTTCCGTAAGCTAGCGCACAATTGGTAACTTGAAATAACTTCAAAATAACAACAATCCCCCCCCCCAAAAAAAACAACAAAAACAACAAAAAACAAGCAATAGGATTGTATTACCAAATTGTCATAATGTCTGGCCATAGGATGGAATTACTATTTCAATTTCTTGCACTTTTCAGCTACTTTATTTACATGAATAGCTTTGTTTTTTGGAGTTTTTTTCTTTAGAAAGTCTAGACTTTTCATTATAAACACATACACATAGACACTTTTAATCTTCATCTATCATTTGCACCCATCAAAACTAATAATCTGATGTCTTCAAAGTGCACAAAACTGAGAAAACACTATAATCATCTTTCACCTTTAACTTGGCCAGACACTTGTCATGTGATCATATAAACACTTCAAACCTCCTGTATTTGAAAAGCTTAACTTACATTTTATTTGATAATAACTCATATCATTTTCAAATACACAAAACAGTGTCTTAATTGTTTTGTTTTGTTAGGTGTTTAATCACACTGTCAAGGTCATATTGCAACTTCCAAGCTTTTTACTGGTGGAGAAAGACCTCAGTTTTCCCTTTAAGTCTTATTTCAGTTTCAAGAAAATTTAACTCCTAAAAACTCTTATGTTGAATTTTAGTCTAAGGTCAATAATGTCTAAAGGTTTTTTTAAGAACCATGTACAGTACAAGACCTTTGGGTAAAGAAAGGTTTATATTATAGATAACATCCACTTGCCCCTCACTGCTGACACTGGGTTCGAATCCGGACAAGGACTATGGATTCTTTCATATGAGGAAGCTATCCAGCTAGAGTTACACCAGTACTAGACTACCTTCCTCCGCGCTAAACTACCAAAGCATCTCCCGGGGATTGAACCCACGCCAGAGAGGTAACTGGATTAGAAGTCATCAACTCTGACCCCTCAACCATGGAGGCGGGTACTACTCAGATGCATTTTGTGCCTGAAATAATGCACAGAAGGACACCTGAGGTCTTCTTCCACCAGTAAAGCTGGAATGTCTCCAAACCACCTATATTGTGTCAGTGTGATGTAAAACCCAACCAAACAAACAAACTATACATACAATACATACCCACTGGAATCCCCTGCATTGTAATTTGGGTTTTGTAGACACATAATTACTTCAAGAAAGTCTTTTGGAGCGTACACTGGTCGAATTTGACTTAAGTCTATAAAATAGGAAAATAACAATTAGTGTCACTTTTCATTTTAAACTAAAACTTGACAATTCTGTCTTTTTTGTATATCTTAAAAGGTTCTGTACATACAGGGTATGTACATGAACAACAATATACAGTAGAACTTCGGTAAGTCGAAGTTCAAGGGACTTTGGTAAAAACTTCGACACATCGGGACTTCGACTCATGAATCGCTCTCAATTCCATGACAAAATTTCGACCCGTGACTAGTGCTAATCATAAGATCTATAACGAAACCTTTTTCATGTTTTTCAATCATTAATCAGATATTTTACATTTAACTATGATAAATATAGCATGTTAGATAACGTTTTTCACGGCTTATTATTTTGACTACCCGTTGACGTATACAATAGAGTTACAAAAGGCGTAACAGTAAGAAAGGGCGATATATAAACCGGCTTATAGTAAATATTTCGCGTGTTATTCTCACGCAACACCGGGTCATGGATGTTTTCAAATGAAAGTAGTTCTTACTGTTTACTTTCAAATACCACTACGGCAATTAAAATAGTAACGATGAAAGCATTTTATCACACATTTTACCGCAAACAAAGGCTGTTTGAACACACGGATGTGTTGTTGACACCTGTCACAGCCAGATAAGGTGTGAAAAATGTCTCGAGATCGAAGGTGTCAAAATAATCGAAAGACTTCGACTTATTTGTGGTAAATTGCACTAGATTTACTTTATACGGACCACGAAAAAACTTCGACACATCGAACAATTCGACACATAAAATCTCGACTCATAAATAGGTTTTTATAAGGAATATATAGGGGAAAAAATCGGGACTTTCATTTTTCTTCGACACATCGAGAAAATCGACTAATCGAAGTTCATCTCATAGAAGTTCTACTGTATTAGTTTAAATATTAACCCAATAACCTGTAAATTTACTTAATTTAGGCAGACTTTTACTCGTTATATTGGTATAAATTTAGTTATCAACTCCTAGCATTAAGTAACTATTTGTTTACATGTTTAGTTTTTTAGCATAGGCTAGTCTGAAATACCGCATCCGTTCTTTGTATTCTTACTATTGCGTTCAAGGTCCTTATCTGACTGACAGAAAGGACCAAAAAAATACAATTGCTCTTACAAGAATAAACCCTACCTAATATTGATGAAATCAGCCAATAGCAGCTTAACTGTTATCAACAATCAAAAAACACAGATGTAAATAGTAAGAATTTTAGGCCCTAGTATAATGAATTTTTATAAGGAATATCTAATTATAGCTTTTACACATATAAATATACAGACTTTATTTAAGATTATACAATATCTTACCTGGTCCATCAGTTCCAAGTTCAGTCCATCTAGAATTCAGGTCTTTCTGCTCTTTTTCTGGTCTCTAAAAATACAACAAACTACTATTTAGGTCTCTCAAATATATGAAAGAAAATCATTTTAATCATGGTCAAAGAATATATTAAAGTTTCTTAAAGGCCCATTATGCCAAAGAAATGCTTTAATGTTCATTTTTCAAAAGCTTTTAATTTTCGGTGTACTTTTACAATTTCCAAAGTTACTCATTAACCAGTTATCTTCACCATCTTGATCTTCTGTTGTTTTTTTACAATACGTACAGTTATAGTGACTTAGTATTTTGTAACAATGTCAAATACTACTTTGTATACTCTTTGTTTGTTTGTTTCATTTTACGCCTTTTCCCAACAGTATTTCAGTCATATAGGCGGGTAGTTTCCTAACCCTCGTTCCTGGAGACTTACACCAGTACTAGACTACCTTCCTCCGTGCTAAACTACCAAAGCATCTCCCGGGGATCAAACCCACGCCAGAGAGTTAACTGGATTAGAAGTCACCGACTCTAACCCCTCGACCATGGAGGCGGTTATACGGTTTGCTAATTTATGACAACTTGACAAGCATCTAAAACGTTACTTCCATCAGGAAACAAACATCTAATATGCTCTAAAACAATTACTTAAATTAAGTAAACTAAACTAAAGTTTACCCTTTCAAAGTAGTAAAAATCATTTGTTTCTTAGGCATAATGTGCCGTTAACGAATCAGTTATGCAAGTTAACGTGTAAATATGAAAAACAGAGAGTTCCATTTATTAGCCTTAATTTGCAAATTATTCAGGTTCTTAAAACATCATAACACTTGGTATGTCCTTATTGTACAGTTTGTCTTTAAGTCAGTCAGCACTAAAGAAATAAAATGTTTGGAGCAACGCAGTCACTAAATAATTTTAGTAGAATTGATACTAACTTAACAAATACATGTACTAACCTAGTCTTCCTGGCTGAAATTATATTTTTAATTTTCATTCAGTGAGAGAAGGTTACGCTGATTTACAAGAATAATTATCACTGAACGATCAGTTGGGGCAGAATAAATGAATTAAATGTATCAAAGAATTTGAAAAATGGTACAATTTCATTGGACAAAATATTATTTCAACCAATGAAAAAATCATAATAATGGAAGCTTACTTCCCTGTTAGCATATTATAAATAAGATTAATGCTTATATAATGTTAAATTTAACTGTGCAAACTGTGGAGTTAAAAATAATTACTCATATTTATTATTAAAAAGAAATCATTAATTTTCACAAAGTTTAGAAAAATGTAAATTGGAAATAAAAAGAGCACAATTAATACTTTTCTGGCTAGAGGAATATTCAACTCTGTACACATGCTGTTTAAGCTCTTCAGTATCCTCTTCTCCCATGCTTGCTGAAATTATATTAAACTTGTTTATCACATAAACCGCGGCGCAGGAGTGTAATAAAGCCATTTAATAAAAACGATATTACACTAGACGATATTACACTAGTGTAATAACACTTTGACGTCACTTTGACGTCACGTCATTTGCACTATAAACATAGCGTTAAAGCGCGCTAATGTTAGCGTTACACTATAGGCGCATCAAGAAAAATGACTTTTGATAAGAGTTTACTGTTCTTATTTTATATATGTGATAAATAGAGTATTATATTCGTGTAGATTCAATACTAAATTTATTGAACTCGTTGAATAAAACAATATTATGCTCGCCAGAGGCTCGCATAATATGATTTTATCCAACTCGTTCAATAAATTTAGTATTTAACCTACACTCATTCAATATCCTCTATATATTATCATGATGATTAGATCATAAGTTTCTAATAACCATATAATGAATATTTAATTAATCATTATTAGAACTGAAAATTGATAAAATTAATATTCATGATGATTAATGATAAAGTTGTTTTTTTCATAGTTATACATTAATATTCATGATGATTATTATTATTATTATGTTTTTTTCTTTTAATAGTAATTCATTAATGATAATTTTTTTCATAGTAATTCATTATCTCATGATGATTAATGATAATGATGATCATAAATGCTAACATATTAATAGTCATGATGATTGAATGACCTCATAATTACTGATAAAGAACCATTATAATTCATGAAAATGATGATCCACAATTTTTAATTTATGAATAATCATGATGACTAAATGATAACATTTTTCTTCCATATCTATCAATGATTCTATTAATCAACAAGAGCACCGCTAGGCGGAGCATTATATGCCCGAAAGTGGTTTTTTTTAGTAAGGATGAAGCATTTGTAAGACATGGAATTCGCTGTTCATCCTATAAAATTTTACAGCTGTAGGTTGATTAATACTTAAGTTATTAATAATGACCTTAACCGTTGACCTTGTGACCCCAAAATCAATAGGGGTCTTCTACCTTATATGGACAATCATCCTAAGAAGTTTGAATATTGTGGGCCAATTGGAACTTTAATTATGCTCTAGAAACTGTTTTCAGTATTAAGGTAAAAGTGACTTTGACCTTGTGACCCCAAAATCAATAGGGGTCTTCTACCCAATATGGACAATCATCCTATGAAGTTTGAATATTGTGGGCCAAATGGAACTTAAGTTATGCTCCAGAAACTGTTTTCAGTTTTAAGGATATAGTGACCTTGACCCTTGACCTTTTGACCCCAAAATCAATAGGGGTCTTCTACCCAATATGGACAATCATCCTATGAAGTTTGAACACTGTGGGCCAAATGGAACTTAAGTTATGCTCTGGAAACTGTCTCCAGTATCAAGGTAATAGTGACCTTGACCTTTGACCTTGTGACCCCAAAATCAATAGGGGTCTTCTACCCAATATGGACAATCATCCTATGAAGTTTGAACATTGTGGGTCAATTGGAACTTAAGTTATGCTCCGGAAACTGTTTTCAGTATCAAGGTAATAGTGACCTTGACCTTTGACCTTGTGACCCCAAAATCAATAGGGGTCTTTTACCCAATATGGACAATCATCCTATGAAGTTTGAACATTGTGGGTCGAATGGAACTTAAGTTATGCTCCGGAAACTGTTTTCAGTTTTAAGGTCATAGTGACCTTGACCTTTGACCTTTTGACCCTAAAATCAATAGGGGTCTTTTACCTAATATGGACAATCATCCTATGAAGTTTGAACATTGTGGGTCGAATGGAACTTAAGTTATGCTCCGGAAACTGTTTTCAGTTTTAAGGTAATAGTGACCTTGACCTTTGACCTTGTGACCCCAAAATCAATAGGGGTCTTCTACCTAATATGGACAATCATCCTATGAAGTTTGAACATTGTGGGTCAATTGGAAGTTAAGTTATGCTCCGGAAACTGTTTTCAGTTTTAAGGTCATAGTGACCTTGACCTTTGACCTTTTGACCCCAAAATCAATAGGGGTCTTCTACCTAATATGGGCAATCATCCTATGAAGTTTGAACATTGTGGGCCAAATGGAACTTAAGTTATGCTCCGGAAACCAAATTGCTAACGGACGGACGGACGGATGGACGGACGGACGGACAGACAGACAGACAGACGGACGCCAGGGGGTATAACATAATATGCCCTTTCGGGCATATAAAAATCATGATAATTAACACTACTGATAATCATATGTTAATTGATTAAAATCATGATGATTAATAATAATGATTAACCCCATGAGATTATGATTATAACTAATGATGATTAATAACAATGATTATAATTTATCCCCATGTCTAATGGTGAACAGCTTCACTGGTGTATGGAGACCTCAGACTCAGATGCCCTTCAATGAATAACAAGCAAATTCGTTGAATTTATATCCCCCGCCGAGTACTGGTTATTATTAACACAACAACTGAAGACATATTAGGCTTTATTAATATATTAATCATGGCATTAACTGTAATATTCTTTGAACTTGAAGCCTTGTACCTTCAAACAAGAAGAAGTTTTCACTATATACATATAAGGTAAATCTATGACCCCCTGGAGTGGGGCCAATTTTGACCCCAGGGCTATAGGTTATATCATATACCAAATATCAAAGCTCTAGGCCTTGTACTTTCAGACAAGATTTTTTTATTTTGCATTTTTGAAACTCCTTTTCTGGCCCTGTGACCTACTTATGCAACAGACCGGAACCATTTGATCAACTTTTGCAGGGGACCACCATAAGATGTTGAAAATTGCAAACATTTTCTAAGTCAAGGGCAATAACTCTAAAAATACTAAATAAATCCAGACGAAAATACCCAGGTGCACAACTACACATGCTGATCAACATTCCTGTAAAGTATCATGACTTTAGGTCAAATACTTTTTGAGTTACATGCGACACAAGTTGAAAAATTGCAAAATTTTACTAAGTCAAGGGCAATAACTCTAAAAATAGTAAAAATATCCGGACGAAAATACCCAGGTGCACAACTACACATGCTGATCAACATTCCTGTAAAGTATCATGACTCTAGGTCAAATACTTTTTGAGTTACATGCAACACAAGTTGAAAATTGCAAAATTTCACTAAGTCAAGGGCAATAACTCTAAAAATACTAAAAATATCCAGACAAAAATACCCAGGTGCACAACTTCACATGCTGATCAACATTCCCATAAAGTTTCTTTGAATTCCAGCCATTAGTTGCAGAGAACTACTCCGGAAACGAAATTCGGACGTTTTACTAAGTCAAGGGCAATAACTCTAAAAATACTAAAAATATACAGACAAAAATACCTAGGTGCACAACTTCACATGCTGATCAACATTCCCATAAAGTTTCGTTGAATTCCAGCCATTAGTTGCAGAGAACTACTCCGGAAACGAAATTCGGACGTTTACTAAGTCAAGGGCAATAACTCTAAAAATACTAAAAATATCCAGACGAAAATACCTAGGTGCACAACTTCACATGTTGATCAACATTCCCATAAAGTTTCGTTGAATTCCAGCCATTAGTTGCAGAGAACTACTCCGGAAACGAAATTCGGACGGACGGATGGACGGACGGACGGACGGACGGACAGACGGACGGACGGAAGGACGGACGGACAACGCCAAAACTATATCCCCCTCCCGATTCCATCGGCGGGGGATAATAACTGGCATTCAATGTGGGTTCATGAGTAGAACCATCAACTTTCTTTAAGCCAGTCGGTTAAGCTGGATTTTTAAGCTTTATCACCTAGGAAAGAATTCAAAGTATTTGGTAGAATTTGAAGCCACTCTGGAGAGGGGCAATTAATTCAAAGACTGCAGCATTAACCACTCTCCTATTAACCCAGGTTACATGATGCTTATAAATGTTAAATAGACTCGTCCATCTCTTAATCTGGACAACAACCATCTATTATTCTAGGGAAGATTTTCAAAATATGTACTGACTAAATAAGAAACAGTGCAGACAAATGAGACAGTTGTTCTGGGTGATTTTGTTCTGCACTGGTCCAATGGGTAGAATTCTGTTGCTAGCAGAAGCGTTAAGGCAAAGGATTTCTATTAATTTGTTAGCATACCCTAATCACTAACTTTGTTGTTTGTTTGTTTGTTTGACTTAAAAAAAACATACCCATACCCTCACAAAAAATGGAAGAATTAAATCAATAACCAGACAACTAAAAGAAATAATTAACCCTATTGAAAAGATAAAACTCACACTTAATGCATTTAAACTTAAGTATTATATTGCTAGCATTATTATCTCAGATCTATGTGATTTAAAATGCCTTTAAAATGTCTGTAATGAGCCTGTTTAAAATCAAATACTGAGCCTGTTTTAAATCAAACTTAAAGATCCTGTAACACATTATTTTTATGGTTTTATATACAAATTATGATGCTCAAATTAAGATTTATCGATATTGTAAGTTTCAAAAAAACATTATTTATAAAGATATTACCGAATTTAATATTTCATGTAAATAAAGGGAGGTAATTAGAATTTAGTTTTCTATAAATTCTAAGTCAAATTTTCCAATAAGAAATGAATGCATATAATTTAATGATTACCTTAATATGTACAAATATTTGCAATACATATTTTACATATTCTTCCATGTTTGAAAATTGACAAAATTGCATAATTACATACATATATAATTCAATCAAGAGTGGTATGCAGGGCCTCCGTGGCCGAGTGGTTAAAGTCGTTGACTTGAGATCACAGGTCCCTCACCACTGTAGGTTCGATCCTCACTCGGGTCGAAATCTTTCATGTGAGGAAGCCATCCAGCTGGCTTACGGAAGGTCGGTGGTTCTACCCAGGTGCCCGCTCGTGCCTGAAATAATGCCCGGAGGGGCACCTGGGGTCTTCCTCCACCAATAAAGCTGGAAAAAAATCGACGAAAAATCTCGGCGGGACGCTCTAGGATGACCCGACTTGAGTGTACGGTCGCCCATATGGGCTTTCCGGCGGCGACCTTAAATAAACGCAATTAAAAAAAAAAAAAAATATGCAATCTCAATTACAAAACATACAGGATCCTGTAACACAATTTTTTCATGGTTTTATTGCATAAATATGATGCTCAAATTAAGATTTGTCAATATTGTAAGTTCCAAAAAGCATTATTTATAAAGATATTACCCAATTTAACATTTCATGTAAATAAAGGGAGGTAATTAAAAATTTATTTTCTATAAATTCTAAGTCAAATTTTCCAATAAGAAATGAATGCATGTTATTTATTGATTAAAAATAATGTGCACAAATATTTGCAGTACACATTTTACATATTCTTCGTTCTTTTAAAATTGTTTTATTTGCATAATTATATACATATATATTTTTTTTGCAAGTGTGGTATACACACAGTAACAATATCAATCACAAAACATACAGGATCTTTAACACAAGCAGGGAATACACTAAGAAAGACAGTAAAAAAACACAATAAAAAAATACATCAGTTACAATCAATTTAAGCTCCAGTAATCTAAAATAATCTCATGCACCTTCATTTTACATCATTAAAACACTTGTTAGTACCAGGTGTCTCCTGGGTTAAATACAGGCTTCAAAAGATTTCCGATTTAATTTAGCAAAAAATCACCAGAATGCCTATTTATTCAAGGTATATGTCAATTAATTTAATCCTTAATTTCTCCTGATTCAAACAAATTAAGCTGACAGTTTTAGTAGTCTGCAACCTACAAATGAAAGTAATCTCTATGATTTACAGATAAATCGCTTTGGCAAATATGCAAGAAAAAAGTTATACTAATCATCAATTACATTACTATTAGCATGTCTTTTTTAATCTTAATCTTGCTACTTTTCCTTGCTTTTCATTAAGAGATATAAATTCATCTGGAAAAGGCCACACACATTTTATTGCATTTGTTTTACTGCTTCAAAAGTATTAATTGAGCAAGATTCAAAAAGTGCAAATTTAATTACACATGCTGTTAAATGTCAAGCTAATTATTTTTCAGTTTATTACAAATTTCTAACGTATTCCAGATGTTGAAATTGTGTAAAAATATGGTATCATCTCAGGGTCAGACATATAGTAGAAAAACATGTTTTTTTTAGAATGAAAAGAAAGTTTATTGAAATGGGAAAGACTCACAGTGTAATAAAGAGAAACCTTATTATCAGTGATAATAAAAAAAAGCCATTGCAAAACTTTCAAAATTCATTTGGCAAATCTGCCTAACTGGAGTTATCTGCTTTGGTCAGTGGCCTGAAATTATGTCTCCGAACATACAGTGACTCTCCCGTTCACATGCATACTAACTTTGAGGGCTCAAGCAAATTTGTTTGAAATAAAAATTATTGGTAGTTTGAGCCAAACATAGTAGAAGCATTATCATGTATAATAAGATAAATTAAAAACAAAACATATAACTTTGTCATCTTTCAAACATATTATTGGGCCGGTATACATATACATGTAGTATGTTTCTTCTCATATCAAGATTTTTTAGCACATGTGTTATTAATTATGAGAATTTTTGTATCACATGACTGTGTAGATCCATATTCTATGTATATTGTATTGTACATTTGTATATTTCTGTTTTCATAATAGCAATGTTTTTATTGAAAGATTCCTTTTTTAATTTGACAAAGTTTTTATTTCTATGTTAACATCACATTCTATTAAACATAAATAATAAAACGGACATTGAGTCATTTGTTGATATTTTATAAATGTCATTTTTTCAGAAGAAGACAAAACGTCAAAAGCTAAAGAAAAGCATTTGTTTGTATTGAACTGATTATATATATTGTTCTTTAATAGCATTTCTATTCCTTGAAAAGCTTTAAGAGTTTCAGAATCTAATATTCAAGCAATCTGAAGAAGAAGAATTGAATTTGATATAATACATGAGGATTTTACAGGGACCTGGTGATTACTTCAAGGGATTCAGGGAGGTATACACAAGCAATGTATATCATGCAAAGCTTCAAGTCAATCTCATAGTAGTTGTTGAGATAAAACTTGCCACTAAAACCTATACAAGAAATTATGCCAATGTGCATCTCGAAAAAAATCCCCAGGCGACTAAGATTATTTAGGCACCCAGCCCACATTGTTTGAGCACTAGTTGTTGAGCTAAATATGACATCCAAATAAGTAAAACTTTTCCTCTAGGTACTGAAAATTCAAGCATCTAATTTCTCTGATTCTTTTGATTTTTTCTCATTCCTTTCTCAGATTCTTTTTCATACTTTCTCCGTTTCTTTCTCATTCTCACTCTGATTCTTTTTCATTCCTTTCTCAGATTCTTTCTCATTCTTTCTCAGATTCTTTCTCAGAATCTTTCTCATTATCACTCTCATTCTTTCTCAGATTCTTTATCATTCTTTCTCAGATTCTTTCTCATTCTCATTTTTTTCTCAGATTCTTTCTCAGATTTTTTCTCATTCTCACTCTCATTCTTTCTCAGATTCTTTCTCATTCTCACTCTCATTCTTTCCCATTCTTTCTAAGATTCTTTCTCAGATTCTTTCTCTCTCAGATTCTTTCTCATTATTCAGTGACCATTAAGTTGCTAAATTATAATTGAATTCCTATCTAAGATTCTTAATACTAAATTCCATTGATTCAAAAGTAAAGCTGAACTACCAATTTTTACATGAAATCCGGCAAGCTTCTTTAATAACATTGAAATCTGGATCAGACAGATGTTTATTGAATTTTAAGAAAGAAACCTTAAAATCTCACAAAATTAATGCTAACAACACCAGAATAAAAGCCTTTCTAAAATTAGATGAAGTTTTAGAAAATTCTTCCTTTTTCCACCAATTTATTTTCAAGTTTTTGCTGTGATTTTAATTCTGCTTTCAAATACAGTCTAACTTGCCCATGCGACCACGTGTATTAAGCGACTTTTGTCTTAAACGACCACTTTAAATTCCCCCCGATCAATTTCTCTCTACATCTTTAATGTATTAAGCGACTTTTGCTCAACGCGACCAGCGACCGCTAATTAGTCACCTAATTGAGATCAATCTTTTCATTAAACGACCACTTTTACCTGTCAAGTAATTGTGTTTTTAGAGAACGCCACCTCGTAATGTTACAAGTGTCAACAATCAAAACACAACAAGTAAACGTGTGAAAAACTCTATTTCCCAAACCGTATTAGCGTATGCAAATGAAGTTAAGTATACCCGTGACGTGTATTATCCAATAATATCGGATAAACAATGCACCGCTCCGCCCCTTCTGAGATGGTGTATACGCTTCGCTTGTTGACATTTAGACTGCATTGAATTGACCTTGAACTTGATCAGCAATAAAATTAATCATAACAATTAGATGTAGTTTGTTTATTTCAAATGAAAAAATGCACAACAGAAAACATCTTCACTAATACGGTTTTCGTATTGGAGACAAGGAAAAACAACGGAGAAGTTAAAAAACTCTGGAAAAAATGTCAAACATGTACGTTATTTGTCAATAAATATCAGAAAGTTATTTTTTACAATTGCATCCATTTAGATTATCGTAGCGTAATAATTATTCAACATTTATGTAAAAATGAAGTTGAAAAACATTCCCACTTCATAAGAAAGATGTCATTTATAAATTTTGACTTTTATATCATGCTGACTGTCTTAAGAGACCGTTTCATTAAGCGACCGTTTTGGGTGTTTCCCTTGCGTGGTCGCTTAATACACGTTTGACTGTACTTGGAAAATAGAAAATTTGTCACTAAACCAGAATAATCTCTTCAAGAAAATTGGCACATTTTTTTTTACCTTTCATGAATGGCTTAGGACATCAAGGTTTTTTACTCCAATTTTCATTTAAGATGAAAATCATTAATATTAAGTCACTCATTGGCACAAAGAATAATATTTCTTGTAGTGCTTAACCTTTTTTCTGAGTAAAATTTTAGTAGGAATTACATGGCATTACTTTGAGAATGTTTTAAATGAATTGTCATATAAAGGCAAATTGTGTAAACAATGAGGGGAAATGTGTGAAACTTACAAATTTTCTCATTAACACTGAATGCCAAAAATTTGAAAAAAAATGTCATTTCCTCATACCCCACCTCTAGCAAACAACACAACGCTCCCTTATTTAGCTGTAGCAGACATTTGTGATTTGCCTTTCTTTTTCTGTTATAAAAATGTTTAAATGTTTTAAAGTATTCTTTAACAATTTACTTTCATGTATATTATATGCAGTTACAGACTATGTGCAATTTTTTTTCAGTTTTGCCACTTTTTGTGATGCCTGCTATCATAGTAACGGCAACATATGGATAATTTCTCTGTCGTCTGTCAGAACTAATGTATGGACTAATCGTCAAAACTACTGGTGCAGTTTCATCAAAATTTTACATGAACTCAGTACTAAGTCGATGTCCAAGAATGATCGCTGATCTCTCTTGTATAGCTTTAATAAGTTAATTTAAATGTCAGCTGTATGTTTGGGACGGAGTTATATGGGAATATTAGGTGCCTGATAGATACTGAATCATTATGTGACAATTTAGATGACATTTGATAAAAAGTTTATCGTCTGTTAATAAAATGCTTTACCTGTGCCTTCCTCAGGTATACAAAAGGCTCCTTGATATGTTCTGCTGGTGTTGAAAGTGGGTGGGAAGATAGTGGGTGTGTCTGTAAGTACTGGTATATCCTGTTACGTAACTTCCTCTCCCAGCCTACAGTATAATCTAATCATTGTGAATATATGCATAATATCTTATCATGACATACTTAATACATTTGAATATCATATTAGCATGGGATTCTGTATTATTGGCATACTAATAACGTTTTCTGTATGTTTGCATTAAATTTAATTGATGTTTTGAATAATGAATGTTTAATCTGAAACAGAACAAATTCAACTAATCATTACATTTTGTATCAAATGAGGTCAAAGATTTTAACTTCACCACATATATGGTATAAAAAGTTGACAGAAAGTTTAAATTAAGGCTTTTTTATATTAGACAAAAAAAGAAGGGCAAACTTTCAATGACTACTAGTAAATAATTTTTGAGATTACCATCTGCAAATGGCCCTAGATGAAATAAGAAACTTAAATCCCTAACCTTGTGAGCCAAATAGATTATAAATTAGATGATAGGTTTCTTTTAATGTAAAGAAAGTACATGACTCATAATTAAACCAAAATCGTATGGCTAAAACATATGATATATGCTTACTGATTTTGGCTATATACATGATGTAAATTCAAAAAGTTGATATATTTTTCACCTCTTTCTAAAAAAATCCAACCTTTTACTTAAAAAAGAAAAAAGCATAGAAATGACATCACTTTATTAACATCACATAATATCTCACCTGATGCTGCTAGGCCCGACTGAACACCTTTCTTCAATTCTGATACTCGAACAGACGTTTTAGAGATTTCACTCTGAATAAAATTAAACAAAATTGATTGTACAAATGAATAGGATTTGAATCTTTATTCTCAAAGGATACCAAAATCAATGTCAAAGACCTGTCATACTGTACTTGTCTAAGTCTAGGTCTTAAGACATCAATAGAGAAAGTGTATAGAATAAAAACACTGATAATTAAAGCTATTATCTGGGTACAAATATCTCTCATGTCACATCATGTAGTGAATTACAGTCAACCCGGTCCTAAGTTAACCCGGCCCCAAGTCAACCCGGCCTCAAAATTGGTCAACCCGGCCCCAAAATTGGTCAATCCGACCCCACAGAATTTTTATTTGGTCAATGCGGCCCCAAAATTGGTCATTCCGGCCCCAAAATCGGTCATTCCGGCCCCAAAATATATATTTCCAAAGAAAACTATTCAGGTCATTTTGTTGTATGCTGGAATGAAAATGATTTATTATTAATTGAATATTATTAACTATTATAACATCAACAATTATATGTACATCAACATTATTTCAGATGTGATAATCAAACAGTTTAAAGCAATCAATTAACAAAAAAGGTATACAGCTGTGAAAAACAAATCCTTTAAATAAGTTGCTAGTATCTTTCATGTCTTTATTCGATCACTATTACATATATATATCAGTGATTCGATGTAAATTAAAGATGGTTTCGTGAGTGTTAATGCGATAATTTGGAAGAAATGCACAGAATTTAGAGTTAAAAGGTTTGTATAAATTAAGTTTCAAACAATCTTTTTTTCAGTTCATTTGAATGTATTTATTGAATACGTTCATCAGTATAATTAATATTTGTTTAGTTTTTTATTAACTTATTTTCAAAGAATATTTACTGTGTAAAAAAAGTATTGGAATATTACTAAGTGTTTGAAAAAATGATAGTGTTTTGTGTTTAATCACTTTATGTCATTTTAACTGATAACTGTATTGATTGTGGATATATTGTGCGTGACAGACAGGAGGCAGTGACCTGCGGTACCTGTGATAGATGGCAGCATCATTATAATTAATCTTACTTAAAACTGTTAATGGAAACACTTTAGTAAGCTTTTGGTCATTTCTTTTATTTTTTATTTTTTACCATACAATAACATGGTAATGATTTGAACACATTCAGGTTTCTTTTCCATGATATGTCAATAAAAAAGTTTAGTTATTTCTTAATACTTCTATCGTAGAGAGGTTAAGGTTGAAGACAGACGTCACCTTATTTTCGCGACGGTAAAAATAGTAAACTATGCATGTGTTGCTTGTTTGTTAATATTGCTAGTTTTTATATAAAATAAATAATAAAAGATATCATCGTTTTAACTTTTGATATTGTTTTTGTTGTTAATTTTTTTTTATTTCTTGATAAGTGTTTATTTTTTAAAGCAAAATAAATAATAAAAAAATGGGGCCGGGTTGACCAGAAATAACATTGGTTTGGGGGCCAGGTTGACCAATTTGGGGCCGGGCTGACTTGGGGCCGAGTTGACTTTGGGCCGGGTTGACTTGTACCGCATGTAGTTATACTTGGTTTTTATCACATATCACTTATCACTTTTGTTTAACTGTTTAATTTACCAATCTTGGTAATGGAGGGAATTTAAAACTAAAGACAGAAAATTTGCTTTTTATTTTCTATTTGGCATTGTGCCATTCCAGTATCGGTTATATTGAGTGGGAAAACTCTGAATAAACTTAATTTCAAAATAATTACAAAAAAGAAAATATTTTGTTAATTGATCTGATGAAAAATTACATGGAAATCAAGCTCTAATCAAGCCTGCATTTCAAGGTTTCCTGTTTGAAAGTCATGTCGCATATTGTAAAGTATTATGCTAAAAAAACTCTTGACTCATATTTACAAACAGCAAAACAATCTCATTGAGTTAAGCATTTAAAAAAGAAAGATTAGTTTGTCTTTTTCATCATTTTAGGATATTGATCATGCCTTCAAAGCTCTGTAGTTATAACTGTGAGATTGTTTTTTTATTCCCTGGTTAATTTATTACATCTAGGAAGTGGGTGACATTAACTGATAAAGCTCAGGTTCATAGGTCCCTGAAGTGGGGTTTGATATATGTTTCTTTCTCTTTGATTTGTATATCTTATTTTGAAATAATGTACATGTGCAACAAATATCAAGGATATGTGCAGTGATATTTGTGCATTTGTGAAATAAATTAAATTTGTAAAAGTTCAAAAACTTTCCATTACTTCTTAAAACAACCGTTCAAAGAATCAACCATGTCTTTTCAGCTGGAGTATGAGAGTAAAGCATAAATTCAAAATTAGAGCACAAACAAGGAAGTGGCTAGCTGTACGTAATATCGCTTATCATGCAGTTTGTAAAGTCTGTCGGTCTTGCAGAACTTTGAAATAATAAGACTAGTCATTCGCGAGTTGTATGGCTAGCCTTAACAGTGCATTTTGGCCAGTCGTACGTGACTCACATACAGTAAGGCTAGAACTTTTGCCTACCAATAAAGGCCCGTATGGCTAGCCACTGCCAACTAACAAATTATTGAAACAGAACAGATCAAAGAACATGATCAGTTTTTTGTCAAATGATAATCGGAAAGATCCCTCAGATCGTATTACCTGAGCTGCATTTTGTAGATCTGTGTATATTTTAGATGACTTCAGTGTTTGTAGTAGATTCTGCAAATAAGTAGGGGAAAAATGCGAGTCCATCATTCTTTCTGTTTTTTCAGTCTTAAATTTTCAAGTTTTTGCAGTCTTAGCAACAGTTAAGATCATCACGCGATCAACATCTTTACAGCTAGGTTTAATTATTAAACAGTTCAATTAAAGTTCAATTAGCATATTAGATTATTCATTTAATTCAATTATGCAACAGAAAAAGCAAAAATGTTAAAAATTATTGAATAAAAACAGTTCACATTTCATTTGTTTACATCTCAACAGCCGGTGCGCATGTAAACATATAATCGTAAAGATATCAATATTCCCCATATTCTCGCACCGCTAAATTTGAAGGCGTGATCGGAGTGGCCCGTTTTCTTCGCAGCTTGGATTGTGAATAAAAATAAACGCACGAGAATTTTATTATTATTTTGTATAACATGAAATAAAGCATTGATATTTAAACGGTTTATGTCAAAAAAGGTTATATTAAAGTCAATAAAGAAAATAGCGTTGTTTCTTGACTTTATTTAAATTGATACTTGTTTTCTTTGCTGCAATTTTCTTAGTTTGTTTATAGCTTTATTTACAGTAATTAAAACTGTGAGTTTTCCTGGTTTAAAATGGTTTACTTACGATTCTGATTGTAAATATTTATTCTTTAATAATAAGTGTATTTGTATTTTTATGTAAAATGTCATGTGGGTCATACAAATTAAGGGTCTATTAAAAGCACCTTTTATTTCCTCACAAGACACCCTGGGCTACTGAAACTTTCATACCTGCCTCCTTTTTAGGATTAATATATCCGTTACATAGATCTATATGTATATAGGAACGAAGGGCTGTTTGCATATTTATTACTCCAGCCGATTTTAGTTTTGAAATGCACGCGAAGTCGCCATTTAATTTTAATTAAAATGCAGATTTCATGTTCTCTCGGGAAGACCCGCATACCAACTCCCCTTTGCCCCTTTTAGGATGCAAACCTAGGTTTTCAAACTTAAACACACACGTAATAGAAATTTTCTGGCTGACGTTTGTGAGAATTTGAAAATTAATAATCTAAACAGTTCATTTTAAAAAAAGCGAGGGGTCACGTCAAAGAATAAGATTTTTGTCCTTCAGAAAATTGGCGCTCAAATTCAGTTGCTTTTTTTATATTAAACATGCCGTCAAATTAATTGCAATATGAATGACTGGTGGATTTTATATTACATATCACGGGCCTGCTTGTCTGAGCAATGAAAAAGCATACTCTTTTAAGGTCTTATTAAATGAGCCGCTACAGACGACATGTCTATTCGATGGGTTACACAGCTAACTTGCAATGATTTTAAAATTGAGAAAATAATATTGTATAAAGACTTAAGAACATGCAAGACAGAATTTTTGATTCTAGCCGATCTCTGAAAAATATATACAAATAAAATGGACTTTTCTGATGCATTTTCATTTGCACTATTTGAATTGATGTTTCTATAAATTTCCAGAAATTTTCAGCCTTTAGCAAATGCATACAAGAGCTTTAAATACCACTCTTTTTTTGAATATCATGTGATAGGTTCTGATGCATTATTGGATTAACACAATTTATAATACACGTTTAAAGAACTACATTTACCCAGAAAACTTCAGACGTGCAACGGTATAAGATACTAACATTTTAAAGGAACTTTCCCTTCTTTCGGGATACATTGCTTTTTTCATAAAAAAATGTACAAGAAAGGGCGTTTGTCGGGTAGGTGCGGGGGCTTCAGTCCCTTTAGCCGGCCGATCCGTGCCTGCCTAGGCACATACTAGTTTGTATGCGATAAGTAATCATTTTGATAACATAGGTGATAGAGTATACATGCATGTATATGATTTAAACTCGTGTATTATTTAAACAAAGATGCCAATAGAACTCGAATGCCTCGTTTTTATATACTCTTATATAACGTCGCCTTATTCCCACACTGATGTAACTTGCATTTTTGTTTGCTCTAATAAAACCTGATCTATTTTATACAAACTTGATTAATGCTTCAGAAGGATCACTTTCTCCAGATTTTTCTACTTCACAACAGCAGGTGTGAATTGCTGTGTGGCAGTGGTAAAAAAAGTTACCCCGTACTTTAATTCAGTGTTGTTATATTTTTCTGGTCTTCGGGATCATTGATTCCATCACTTTTAAGTGTTAAAAATTAAATGCCGCCCCAGCCGGTGCTAGGGGGCATGAGAGATATTGCAATTTCTCATTATCCCTCATACACAGACTCAGTTAAAATCGAATCTGCAGTTTTCATGTATTTTTTTATGTGATTGATGCTTCCGAGTGATCACACTTTCTTCAGATGTTTTTGCTTAATATAATAATAATATATTCTTTAAACGACGAAACGGCTTTCGGCAATGTCTGCGTTCGATTTTTATTGAAATATCCTGCGTGAGAACGAGGGCACTATCTTATTATATCTCTTGTAAATGTTTTTTATTATTTTTTTTGCAACGTCGGGGATACGTTAATGAGATCATCCGTGATTGATGTTCACTACGAGCAGCTGATGTCTGATTTACATATAACTCTTCAATCTTCATAATTACATTGTTGTCCTCACTGGGTTATGTAAACATTTTTGGAATAATAATGGCACCGTGCGAAAAATCGGACAAACTCTCAAGTGCCATTGACGAACTTTGTAATCAAAGATCGTTACAAAAGGTCTAGATTGTAGAATCAATTACCGGTCTACTTATTTCAACGGCAAACACATCTTGATTAATGTGCTATTCCAAATGACGGACCGACTGACAAAATATGTTGTTTTAACTTTTAGCCATGTAGAAAAACATAGCTATGCACCACTTTGGTATATTGTACTTCTTGAGAGTTTAACCAAGTAAAAGATGCACTAAATATCGCTTTAGGTCCCCATACGTCATTGACTTATATATGTTTTTCAGCCGAGTACGGGTCAAAATCACTTGAATTTACTTAATAATATTACTAAATACATTAGATGGGACCATTCACAACCATCAGTAGCATCTGATACACGCGAAATTCGAGTTTGAAACCTTGACATGACGGGACCGGAATTTTCTTTTCAAAATGTGTGTACCACTGAATGTAGGTCTGGACCAAAATATCTTGTTCGAAAAATGTCAGATCAGTCACTTATCAAGTTTTTATCTTTTTATAATCACCTTTTTTATTGTGCAAAATGTCACAAAAATAAAATGCATCACAACGCTTTTGTGTGAAAAGTGTTGTGATGCATTTTATTATATTTTATTAAATATATTCTTTTACAATTTTTGCAATTTTTTTTTGTGTTTGTTTTTTGTTTGTTTTGTTTTGTGTGGGTTTTTTATTTTCCTTTTTTGATGTTTCACGTGATCTTTGTTAGAATGCCATCCATGTTTATGCTTTTTGACTTCAGTGGCGTTCCATTAAGGCAATTCATCAATTCATAATTATGTAAATTTACCCACTCCCTCTAAAATGCTTCAAGTCATGTGAAACTTGTTATTTTTTTTTTACTTCATTATAATCAATTTTATAATAATGAAATATTCTAATTATTCTGATGGTCATGCTTTGACTCAATTTTTATATATTTAGAGTATAAAATAAAATAAGAGATACCTCTCTAATACTGATACTTCAACATTTATTATAAGATTGCTATCTCATGAAAACCACCATGTTGGGGAAAATCTTCACTTAATCATGGCTATTGTCACATATTCAAATAATTATGTTTTATTTCACTAAAATGACGAACGACATGTTTGCTTGCAGTGCTATTAGGACATTTTTTGTAAAAAAGGATACATAATTTGCTTTGTGCATATCGTATATCTGAATTACTTGCTTACAAGCTGCAAGACCTTTGTTATTGTCGTTTTTTTTTCTTGTTGTTAGAAAACTATATTCTTCAATATAAAATGGGAATTTTATTAAACTGTTTGTTGAAAGGAGGCCCTTTTAAAGCGTCGTGCGAACTTTTGGCGCTCATCATTCATTGGTTATACATGTACATGTGTATATGGATAGTCATGTGAACATTAGTTTTATGCGAATCAATTAGTTTTTGATTTTTTTTGTTTACAATAAGGCAATGGAAAAGACATTTATGATTTGGCAACCTTAAAATAAAATGAACGATAGGTGAAAAAGGGTCTTTCGAATAGAATCCATTACTGCTACAAATGAATTTGCAATTAAGTTCAGTAGACAAATTATCTTCTAAAAAATGATAAAACTTAATTGTTGCTGTTGTTGTTGTTGTTATTTATTTAAGCTATATTATACATGAATATCTCGCGAATAATGTCTGGTCCTATGGAAATAAATAAATAAATAAATAAATAAATAAAAAAAATAAATGAAATAAATAAATAAATAAATTTTATTAGTGTTATAACGATATAGAAATATCTTAAAAATTAGACGGCGAACATAATATAGTTTTGGCATCATTTGACTTAGGAAGGGTTACTGTTTAGCATGGAAGACAGTTAATAATTGATCAAGGATTTAAGCATCAACAGTGACTTTTTTTATATATGTAGAACATTTACTATGAAAACTGATAAGGCTTTAAAAATAAATAGCATATTATCTCATATGATTATATAGTTCTTTAAATTTCTGTTAATTTCTTTAATACGAATTAACTAGTTATTGTTTAAATTTATTTTTGTTCGATGGCCATATGAACATAGTTTTAGGTTCCGTGTATGTTGATAAAAAGTAATTGGCAATCTATTTGCATCACTTACCATTCAATGATGACGAATCGCGTGTCCTACTTTTTACATATCCTGTTTACCATGAATTGTGCGTTTACCAAGTATTCTTTTTAGCCCCAAAGTGTAGTTAAAATGTTGTTATTAACGTGAACGTAACGGTACGCTTATTTTATGTCGGTATTTGATAGATATGTTTTTTTCCCGCTTTAAACAAAGGCCGAGTGTGCGTAATTGTTATTTTCACGTTAATGGTAAATCGCTTTTAACTTAATTCTTAGTTGATGCAAAGATAAACTCGTAACGGATAGATTATTACACAATAATAATTACACTTACCTTTCTGTCAAACAAAAAGAGCTATACGTAGGGTAAAACTGGAAATAGAAAAAAGAATTTAATCTGCCAGTTAAACATAATTTATATTCAATAATTTAGATAAGGAACATATAAAGCAACGTTAAACTTAATAATTATACTTTTAACTATATCGACGAGATGATAACTTAAAAACTATCTTTTAAATCGTGAAACAAATTTTAAAAAAGCAAATTAATTAATTAAATCTATTTCTATACAATCACGATCGGCAGTGAATATAAAATCTATTAAAAAAGAAAAAAAACACGAACTACTTTCTCATGTTTTACTGTGTTACTTTGTTTATGTTATTCTCCTTTCTTAGGAACATGTCTTACATGTGTAACTTAAAACGTCTGTAAGTTAAAAGAGTTAAAAAGTCAATGCTTATACATGATAAAATTATCAAATTGAATACTTAAATTAAAAGTTTCGGGCACAATGTGAAAATGTAGAGAAAAGAACACGACAAGAAATAAACCATAAGAAACAAATTAGTTGTTCGCGTAGACTTGTAAAATTTTCATTTCGTTTGACAGCAAGTTAACGTTTCTCAATTTAAAGCTACACGCCTATAGATGAGCCAAAATATGAAAAAGAAAATCAGCCTTGAAAAGGTGTAAATTAAAAAATTACAAAAAAAAAACAAAAAAAAAACAAAAAAAAAAGATTTCAGATTCAAGTAATTGTTTACACAATATATATATCATAGTGAAGTAATAATTAAGAAATAATGTTCGATTAATCACTAGTTTTGGAGTATATACGTATATTTTTATATTTCTACTGCGTAACTTACGCAGTAAGGTTTTTTTTAAACATTTTGACATCTTTTTGGTAATGAACGTGGATTGAAAGAGCCGTTTGAAATCTGAAAATTACTTTTCTTTGTTCTTCATAATATTTCACTTGCTGAAATAAATTTTCAAGAGCTTTATGAAAATGAGTATGAATCTGGAGGTATGCTGCTTTAATCCAATACACTCTAGCAGGATAATAACCTAATTACAAAAACGACTTTGTCCAAAGTCGAAAGATCATATTAAACAGAAAAAAAACAAGTTTACTGCCTTTGATATCGTAAATCAAATCGTATTTTTTGTTGTTGTTTTTTTTTACTTTCGCAATATTCTTTTCCTTGAACGGCACAACTCTAGGTTATTGACATACATGCACTTAGAAAAGTATAAAAAGGATATATAAATGCATGTATGTCAATAACCTAGAGGTTACAAAATGTATATATCTTTATGACTTAATTAGTCTTAATTTTTCATATCGGTTCCTTACCCTTTTTACATGTACACTTTAATAGGTCATAAAAATCAAGCAATGTGGTATGCTACTCTATTCTAACAAACGGATATTTTTCTAAAGATAAAAAAATCTTCATTAATCGTGCAATTATTTATTCTACTGTAGAAAACAAAAATGTTTTAAAATGTTCAAATGACATATAGTTGTCTGTCATCTATTTTGTACACTTGTCTAGGCAAATGTTCTGAAAGCGTTTCATTATCCGATATTGTTATTTCAGTGCAATGTTTTCTTAAGTTTGATGGATGCTGCCGACCTATTCATGAACATAGTAGTCTGATTACTTGTTTAACTGGAAGTAGCAAACTCAATAGTTCATTCGTAGCACTGAACAGATTCTTGAAAAGTTTTTTTTGTCATTTGATGAATAATTTACAGATTCCTGAAATTTTCAGATGTATGAAAACCGTGGCAGTTTTCAATATTTCCCAAGACAACTGGTCCTTTATGTAAACTTATATTAAGTGACCAAAAGTGTTACCGCAGATCAATTTATATTATATTTCATTTATTTCCATATTGCCATCAGGAGGCAAGTGTCTTTAATGCACGCAGTTAATAGCAATGATCGGTGTATTTCGTATTACAAATTACGAACCAGCTTGTTTGAAGAGCATTGACCTAAGTGTTAAATAAACAGCCTCTACAGAGACAACGGTATGCTAAAACTAATCAGTGCATCTTGTGAATTTTACATTAACATTCAATAATGTTAAAACTGAGGATAACGCTTGTGTGGACATCAAAACTACGCACACACTCGTATAGTGAAGAGATAAGCCTGTTTTCTTGGCACATATTTTTTGAAGTTTGTATGGCAATAAGTCATTAATTGTATATCATTAAATTGGCGGAGTAATATATACCTCAAACTCTTGTATTATTCGGACAAAAATGCGAACCGAACTCGAATGCATGATATCTGTTTGCTTTACACAACGTCACCTTATTTCCAGACTGATGAAATTTGCATTATTATTTGGACTTATAAAACAAACCTAATCTTTTTTAAATTATACAAACTTGCATAAATTTTACAAATAACATAAGTGAGGTGATGAAATGTCTTTAGGCAATGTCGAGAAAGAGAGCACTCTCGTTCCTTTTTGCAACGTCGATGTTAAGATGGTTAATCTGATCATCCATGATTAATGTTCACTGCCGGAGTTGTTTATATCTTTACAATTGCTCAGTGTCGCTGTGAACGCTTACGTTGTTGAACGTACCTCTGGGTAATGTTAACCTTTTCTTTTGAAAAATAATTGCACCGTATGAAAAATTGGACGAACTCTCAAGTGCTCTTGACCATCTTTGTAATCACAGATCGTACAAAAGGTCGACATTGTAGAATCAATTACCGGTCTACTTAATTAAAGGAAAGCACTTCTTGATAAATGTGTTATTCCTTATGGCGGAAAGAAGGTAACATACTGTTGTTTAATCATTAACCAAGGTATATAGAAAAAGCATAGCTATGCACCATCTTGGCACATTGAACTTTTTGGGAGTTTAAACAGGTGAAAGGTGCACTAAATATTGCTTTTGGTGCACAAACGCCATTAAGATCCATTTGCAAATAATAGTTTAGATCAATTTAAAAGCATTAATCTTATAACACCACAAAGTTTTTTTCACGTTTCCCTCACCACTTCACATGACTGTTTATATAATAAATTATTATCACTTATTCAAAATTTATTTTTTAACTTGTTTTAATGTTTGTGGGTATTTTTGCATTGTAAATATGCAATCTGGGATACAACAAAAATATTGTGTTAATTTGAATACACTGTAAACAAGCTCTGAATCTTCTTCATATGTAAATCATAGTTGCATAATTATCATCTTCCACAACACAACCCTGCCTCTTATCGGACCATTTTAATTATTTCTTGCACATGCTACGGCTCATTCAATATACTATGCTCTTGCCTTATCATCTAGTCATTGAGCATTAAAGTTCTGCTGAGTTTATTTAGCAAACGGGACTGGAAATCCTTTTTCAAAATGTGTGTACGATTTGATGTGGGTGCGGAAATTGTTAGATCATTCCCTCATCATGTTTATTTTCATAATCATGTTTAATATTGTGTAAAATGTTACAACAATGAAATGTTTTGCAACGCTTTTCGATCGCTCAACTTGAAAAAAAACCTTAAAAGCAAGATAAACAAGGAAGGGCGGCGTTCAATGCACGCAACCCCTACAAGACCAGCAACACAGGACATCGATCAAATGCTGAGCATATTTCTTTTAACTTTATAATGATTAATAAAAACAGAAATGCTTATTATTTTGAAGTAGATGCTATGACTCAAATTTTAAAGAGGCTATAACGCGACGGAGATACACAAAATTCGGCATTCTTTTTCCCCCTAACATTTGAACAATCTTGAATATATATTTGGTAATCAAATTGTAAGTATACGTTTCCTATCGATAACAATTTCTTGATTCTTGAGTCATATACACGTTAAACAAAGACTGCATTTTCAGTCTAAGTCTGTAAAGAACTGAAAAGAAAATTATGAAACACTCACAACCGAAGTGCCAATACATATTATTATTTGTTTTATTAACCTGTCAATTACATACTGTTTACACGGTCAATGCACACAGTATATTAATCTTCGGTAGATTTCCGGTAAGTTCCGTGGGATGTCCGCTGTAGGATGCAATTTAATTTAATATGTATTTATAAACTAAGTGTACTCAGCGTTATAGTGCAATAGGGTAAAGCACGAGTTAATAATCTACGTGCCACACGTGTTTTAAGTTCGAGACCGTGTTGGTCAATGTTTTTTTTTCTTATTAATACTTTCAAAATTATTGAAGCTATATATCATTATTTTTTATGTCGTTCGTTTTGTTTTATTATGTTTTACTTAATTTTGTTATGTTTATACTCTTTTGAAATGACATACATATTTTAAGAATTCATGCTTAAGATTAAAACGGATTAAAATCAATAAATGTCTTTTCAATGCCGTAAAACACACAACAAATCTGTTCCCTTAAAATATACTGCAAAAATAAAGAAATAGTACTAGTAGGCTTAAAACAATGGCAACAGTAAGGATCGAACCACAGACCTCTCAATTATCAGGCATTCTCGTAACCGACTGTGCTATTGTGAATTAACGAAAACTTTCACATTTAGCTGGCGTGACTTTCAATCCATGACTAATATACTCATATACTAATATACATTAATTCTCGTAAACTACACGGACCAAACCGAAGTGGGATCGAATATTTAAATGAGTGCTATAATGTATTCATAATTGACAGGTCAATAAAATCAGACTATAGTATAAATTTAGGGAATCAACGGAAGGAATTCCACTAAAACTGATATTGCCATTTTTCTTTAGCATTTGTTGTTAGTAGATTGCTCTCTCAGCAATACAATACTTTGGGGGAAATCTACGCCTAATCACGGTTATAGCCACACATTTAAACACTTGACTTGCAATACTGAAACGATATTTTTCGTCAAAAAAGGATACAATACTTATTTTTTGCAAAGCGTATAACTGTATTTTTGTTGCAAACAAACATGCAAGCCCTTTGTTCTTTTATCTTGCTGTTAGTTAATCATATCTTTCATAATGATTTTGAAAACCGGACTTTTTAAATGTTTATTGATAGTAGGCCCTTAAAATAGATCTCAGACCTGCCTAATTCTAATTATTAATTTAGTAGATACACGAGCTTTAATAACTAATCCAGCCCATGGTGGAACTATTTAGAATGTCATTATAACATATTAGTTATCAAAAATGTGTGGTAGTTTATATTGTTATTAAAATAACAGATCAGGGTAGGGATCTATCAATTCAAGCGTTGTGTGAGATTTTAACAAGAACATATACTATGAAATTTGACTAGGCTTAATAGATAAATAGCATATTATATATCATATGATTATATAGTTATTTTGGTTTATTTCTTTTATACAAAGTAAATAGTTATTGTTTTACTTTTGTTCGGCGACCAAATAAATATAGTTTATGGTTCCGGAAAGACTGATAAAAATCTATTTGCATCACATACCACTCAAAACTGACGAATCGCGTGTCCTGCTTCTTGCTGTCCTACTTCTTGCACGTCCTGTTAACTGACGCTTGATATCATGAATGGTTCGTTTACCAAGTATTGTTTTTAATTCCGAAGTATATTTAAAAACGTTCTAATTAACATTAACGTATCGGTACGCGTATTTTATTTCAGTTTTTTTCCGTTTTCAAAAAGGCCGAGTGTGCGTTATTGTTAGTTTCTCGTTAATGATAGATTCGCTGCCATCTTTATTCTAAATTGATGCAAAGGTTAAGATGCTAACGAATAGATTGTTACTCCATAATAATTACAATTACCTTTCTCAGTAAAGCATGGTAAAAATGGAAAGAGAGAAAAGAATTAAATCTGCCAGTTAAAGATAATTCATGTTAGAAAAAGCAACACATAAAGCAATATTAAACTTAATAAGTCTTCTGTTACGTATATCGACGAGTTGTTAACTTAAAACTATGCGTTATCGGCAATTCCTGTGGAATCAGAACAAGAACAATAACAAGTACAAAATCAGAGAAGATGAAAATGAATAAAAAAATAAAACAAGATAAAAACAAACCGCACTCTCCTAGTTTTCTTTTTTGTTATGTTTACAGTGTTCTCCTTTCTGAGGGCTTTCTCTTACATGCTAACATGCAAAAACATCGGTAAGTTAAAAGACTGAAATAAGTTCATGCAGATACATGATAAAGTTATCAAACTGAATGCTGAATGTAAGTTTCTGGCACAATGTGAAAATGTAGAGAAAGGAAAATGACAGGATATAAAACATAAGAAACACATCAGTAGTTCGCGTAGAATCACTAACACTACGTTACGTTCGATAGTTAACGCTTCTTAATTTTAAGCTTCACGCTTATAGTTCAAGAAAAATAAACCTTGAGAAAAATGTAGTCTGTGAGGAAAACCAAAATGATTCAAGATTCAAGTAATGAGTTAAATATAATGTTCGATTATTGACTGATTTTGGATTATATAGCTTTTTCTTATTTTATTTTGGGTGACTAACGCAGTAAGGGCTATTTTTTAATATTTGACATCATTTTGATAATTTATGTGGAATGAAAGAGCCGTTTGAAACCTGAAAATAACTTTCCTTGTTTCCTTCACAAAATATTTTGAGATCTCCCCTGGTTGCCATGGAAACAGGAAATATAAGACTGAGCACGTCGTTACAATCAACATTTGTGCCAAGTTTGATTAGTATTAAAGCAGTTCTTACAGTTTTATAGCAATTTGAACTTGTAACGGGAGACTTTTCAATGAAAATAAGCCATTTTTCACAAAATGCTCATGCAGTAATGGGTTAAATACATTTTCAAAATTTTAATGAAAATAAGTATGATTCTGGTGGTATGCTGCTTTGATCAAATAAACTTTAGCAGAATAATGACCTTATCAAAAAAAATTAAAAAATAACGACTTTGCCTGACGTTGATTGATCATTATGTTTTTGTTTTTGGCAATATTCATATCCTTGACCGGTACACCTCGAGGTCATTGACATACATTCATCTAGAAGAGTATAAAAAGGAGAGATTTCCGAATGCTGCTTCATAAATCCCTTTCAGCTTGCAAAGATGAATTGGTCAACGCTTATATTGTGTTTATTCGCAGCGGTATTTGAAGTTTCGAGTGTTGCACTAAATAGCAAACCATCTACAGGTGTTTTCAGGTAAGTTGATATTCATTATCATGTTGATGTTTTTAAAGTAGCTTAATTCACTTTTTTTTCGTGCATTAACATCTGCAGATTTACATGACCGTATTTAATGCCCGAGCCCGCATTTGCTCCAGTCTTGCATTTTATGTCTGATTCGGTGATACCGTGGTTCGTTATTGATCATATAGAATAAACCGGTAATGAATTACATCATTGATGATCTGATACAATATCACTTAAAATAAATTTATTTCAAATGATAAAATATAATTATGGTAATATAGATCTAGAATAACAAAGTCATTATTAATTAATTTGAAAAATAAAAATATATTTTCGAATTCTCTTTCTCTTTGTTTGCACACAAGTATTTACATAAAAACTGTAAAATATTACTGAACATTATTTAATATCTATTTGAATTAAATTTCAATTGTGTTTCAATATCATATTTTTACTACTTATGTTAAATCATTTCCTTAATTATATAATTTATATTAGATTAGTGTTTTTATGCATTCGTACACAAGAAGGAACTGAGTAATACTGTATACTACCTGCTTCATATCATGTTATGTGTGTGTACATTGTATATATTATATAAATTCTTTGCAGCACTGATAATGCGCTTCAAATGTCTGACCTTGAGAAAGGAGGATGGCAAATGGTTTTCTGCGCAGCTTCCGGAAATGGCGATAGCGTTTACGACGCGTGGTTAAAAGGTACACACCTTACTTTAAATAGTCTGTTACCTGATTTCTTAATCTTCATGTTATTTGTACTCAAGATATTTATTGATATACTAATACATTTCACAGTAACAAATTTAAAATTTAAACATCTTTTTGATATGAATATACATTCACTTTTATTGATCCAATGATAAACGACATAACTTAATTTAGTTTGTTTATGAGATTTGTTTTATAATTCATTTTGGAATGGTTAATTATAATCATAGTGTTGTTGTTGTTGTTGTTGATGTTATTGTTTCATAAAAAAATCTTGTAAATTTAAAAAGGAAAGAAGAAAAAACAACAACAACAACAAACAATCCAACGACAATAAAAAACATAAAGTATACGTATTTTATTTATTTTGTTAGGAACAAAGACAAATGCTGATAAGCCCGTCTCGATGAAAAGATCACTCGCTTTGCACTACCGTAACCCAATTGTTGATAACTGGCCACAGCTTGGTGTGAAATACGTAAAATTTGCCTTCTACGACGAAGACAAAGAAGTTGCACACGTTATTTTCGATGGTGCGAATAGTGACATAAAAACCTGGTTTGCCAAACAAAACGTATTGACCTCCAGCTGGCCGGATCTGACCTCAACACAGTCATACAATAAATTTTCTATCGACGGTCATAAGAATGCTAGTCGAGTCGACAGGCGATTCCTCATCAATAAGATATACAATGGATGTCCAGAAGATCTCGGCTACTTGGTGGTGATCAACTCAAAGACCCCGGCCTATTGTTTGTGGGACAATCATGCTACATATCCACAGTTCCTCTATTCCAAGGTTACCTCTGTAGACTACTGGGACAGACGCATGTTTGGTACTGCAGACTTCATGGCAATTTTTATAAAAAGAAGCGTTTAAAGCGTTAGACTATATATGCCATTCTTTTTTACATCAATTTATTTACAGAGTTTATGACGATGCTATACGAATATCTATATTAAAACAAGCGCAAGCCAGTTGATTATATGGTCATTTTAAAGGAACAAGTATAACACAAAAGATTATATATGGCTTTTCTTCTCAAAACAAGTAATTAACATTATTGCGACACTTATCAAGAACGATGTTTGAAAAAATGTAGACCAGCAGTTATTGTATTTTATAACTTCATTTGAGTATGTTTTGATTTTTGGCAGTTACGATAGATATTTAAATGCTATCATAAGTAGATTCTCATGCATGATTTAGATGATAATATACAATCTTTTATAAGATATATGTATACCTTGATAATATAACTTCAATCTATAGAACTCCATGCTCATTTACTTATCTTTTTTTTTGCTTCTCTATATTTTGTTTATATGGTATATAAGTTCTTTTTTATGAATTATGTATATGTTTGCAATAAAGATAAAATTTAAAACCAACATGAGTTTTCTGTATATATTGCCGTGAGTACTCAACTCTCCTCTCAACAAAAAATTATCTTTCTTTGTACTTGTTACAACAAAATTCGAGAAAAACAAAGAATCCCTAGAGTACGCACAAAACGACATTTTTTTTATCTTTTGATTGACGCAACTAAAAACTGCAAGGTACCGTTCAAATCCCTTAGCACCGGCTTAAGCAGAATTCATTATTTTAACATGGGAATGGTGAAATTTTAAATTTAGAAACAGAAGTTGAACTTTCAGTTTGAATACATCTTGACTCTATTATTTTTCCTTTGTCGCACTTCCTAGCCCATATTTTAAGTAATATAAATCATTTTTGTTTGGTTTACATCTGTGTGAAGAATTCAATATATACACTGGCTGTCATTTACTTTCACATGCTGTACCTGTCACTGGAGCAAATTAAGTAAATGTCAGATCAATACATTTATGATTATTACAGTCGATCTCTATGGAATAATTGTATTTATTCTCCTTCAATCTATTCTTATTAGCATCTCTTAAGCAAACTTGTTCAACTAATAAGTGCTACCTTTACCATGTACAGTGTGCTTATAGACTGACTTGTTCATAGTCTCATTTGTTCTTAATGTTCCTTTCGCATTAACTACTTTCACGATAGATAGATAAATGATTTGTTTGTATTGTTTAGATATGTAATATATAGCACATGGCGATATACTAATACATGTTCTTGATATTTTAGGTCTGATAGGTATAATAAGAGCAATATTTTGACTAATTCCTTAGTAACGTAGTAAAAAGTCACAGTCATGCAAAGAAGATGACGTATCTTTTATTATCAGTATTCATATCTACAAATATTCACAACCTTGCCATTGTTTCACTTTATTATAAAATTCACTTGACTACGTTTTGTTGCCTTCTTGATTACTCAGTTGCGCCTTAAGGTATCAATAAAAACCCGTCTAAGCGAAAGTGTTTCATGTTTGTATTCATTATTAAAGGGTAATGTTTCACAATTTCAGAGGAATAAGATATTTATATTGAGAAATATGGCATTAAGATATAAAAACATACAAATAATGTTTATCGAAAATCACAAATTTACCGAATCCTAACATTCAAATCGCAAGTCAACTATTTATCTATTTTGTGCGTTTGTCTAGGCAAAATGTTCTGAAAGAATTTCCGACTTTGTTATATCAGTTCAATGTATTATAAAGTTTAATGGATGCTGCCGACCTTTTCGCTAACACGGTAGACTGATTACTCATTTAACGTAGCACTGAACAGCTTCTTAAAAAGTTTTTAATGTCATTTGATGAGATAATTTACAGATTCCTGAAAATGTCAGATGTCTGAAAACCTTGGCAGTTTTCAATATTTCCCAACGCGAAAAATGGAACTCTATGGAAAATTATATTAAATTTGGTACCGCATATCAATTCATAAGAAGTTTAAGAGCAGGTGCTGCTTTGGATTGCCAGCCGCGTGATTTCTAACCCCATCTGAAAAGAAGGTCTTGATTCATTGATCGAGAAGGCCGAATATCTATAACACGTGAATCGTGAACCGACACATTTTTTGTTTAGCATATTATTGTCATTGTTAGTACGTTCAGAGTCATTATGGTAAGAAACATGTATTGTTGACATAGGTATGTCGTTTGTAACTAAATCTTAAATTAAAATTAATTCAAACGTAACTGTTTCGATAAGCAGTTACAACACAGTTTTATCAATTCTGTAGTTTAAAGACATTTCTTACATAACTGCAATTTGAGTCTAGTAAGCAAAGCACGAAATTTTAAATGGTGCAAATGTCTACATGTATGCCTAATTAAAGAAAAAAATAAAATAAACACTTTTTATGAAATACATAATGTAACAGTACAATACTTTTTTAGTAATCTTCGCCTGTATTTTATGTTTATACTATTTCACGTTATTTTGAGAGCACAACATTTGTTTGTTGGGTTAAACGTCACGCCAAAACAATTATAGTCATATGGCGACTTTCCACCTTTATTGGTGGCGAACGGCATCATGTCGCCCTTAATACAGTAATACATTATTTTAGACACAAACAGGCTACTATGTAAAACCACCGACGCCCCGAAAGCTAGCTGGATAGCTTTTTCTCATGAAAAAATTCCGAAGATGCACGCACCTACAGCGGTTTATGACAAGTGGTTGAACTAAACGACCCTAACTACTTGTCTCTCACCGCTAATTCAATTTCATTTTCAGTGATGGGCGGGAATTCAATGACAAAAACGACTGTCAAATCATATGAGGTATTGCTCCCAATAGTCATGTGGTATCTGTTCCTGAAAATGACATAAAATAAACTAGAACAACTTTTAGAAGCAGGTAACAAAATGACATAAATGAAGTGATGTCTGTGTCCGATGATTTATGAAATATTCTGCTCGAGAACAAGGGCAATCTGTTTCTTCTGTAAGAAAAAGTGGTGGGTATTTATTAATTTTTTTTTTTCTAACGTAGATGATACGTTTATCAGATCTTCAATGATGGATGTTTTTTGCCGCAACTGATGTCTGATTTACATAACACAATTTAATCTTCATGATAACATTGCTGTCCTTACTAGATTATATAAACATTTTTGGAATAATAATAACACATTATGAAAAATTGGACGGATTTTCAAGTGCTCTTGACCATCTTTATGATCAAAGATCGTTACAAATGTTATAGATTGTAGAATCAATACTTATTTCAATGGAAACACTTCTAGATTAATGTGGCATTCCCAATAACGTATAACACACAAAATGTGTTTTTAAGCAATAACCGAACAGACAGGGATATCTAGGCACGGCCGTGTTACTTCTCGGGTATTTTAACAAATAAAAGTTGCTCTAAATATGGACCTTTCCGGTTTTTCGTAGTGGAACATTTAGCCACACTTTTTCCATTCATTGTTAGGTCAACTGCTCATAAACAGTATCACAAACATAAGCACGTGCTCTTTTGTGCAAACCAGGTCAACCAGTGACTATGTATTATCTCAATGTAGCAATTGGATAACAAGTTTGCCAATTTACATAAAACTGTAATCACTGGAAAGGTCCAAGCTTTTGGTGTTACAATTTTCCGTTCATACGATGCATTTGCAAATGAAATAGTTTCTTGTCCATTGAAACCATATTTTGACACTTTGAGAAAAAAAAATCACTGAAATGGCTGTGAATGCATTTTTACACTATACTTCATAAAATTTTATTTTGTATTCTACCCATGTTCATTTATTTAAACGAGGAATAAACTATTTTCTGTGTAACTTACATTGATACAGTAAATTTTGAGCTATACTTGCTAGCAATTTATTAGTGTAATGATTGTGTATTTTAGATTTATTTAAAGGTAATGTAGGTGCAGATTCCAAAGACATGAATAAAGGGCATAGATACACTGACTGCAAAGCAGTTGCTGCACTTGTACATTTCAACTTTAATGCATTTGACGATGCGGAAAACAGAGACATAATGTATCTGCCGAAGTAACACAGAAGTACACGCATAGATATTTACACGATACGTAGGTTAATCGCAACCAATTAGCTGATAAATCAAAAACCATATCAATAATTATTGGATAACTTCCAAAATCAAATGTAAACTTATGATACTAACACAATTATAACTCGACCAAATGCTTTACAGTCAGGTTTACTGAGATTTATACAATAGATCATTTATAGCCTCAAATAATGTATTTTTTACGTTTCCTTCACATGTTGATTTGACAGTTTATATGATTATTTATTATCACATTTGTATTTCTTTCATGGTTTGTGTTGTAAATATGCAGGCTGGGATATTCATAATGATATGTTATAAACATTGAACATTGAAAGTAAACTATATGTAAAACATCATTGCATGATAACTATATCTTACCCTTTTCTGTCTCCTATCTATGAACGTTTGGTCGTGTCATTTCAACTTTTTGAATTCTCGTGTTCATCCTTACGATTTCACAATAATTTAAATTTGATTTATGTACGATTTCAACATCCAGACTACACAAATTCACAATTTCAACTGATGAATACAAGATTTCAGTTTCACGAATTAACGATTTCAACTCTTTATTTCACGAATTTACGATTTCAACTTCACGAATTCACGTTTTGAACTTGGCAAATTCAATTTCGTGAATATGAAATTTTGAATTCGTGAAATTGAAATTGTAAAGTTCAAAACATGAATTCATGAATTTAAATTCATAAAGTGGGAATCATGAACTCATTATTTCATATAGTTGAATTAGTGAATTTGTGATGTTGAAATCGTGAAGTTCAAATCGTGAATTCATGAAGCGGAATTCTTGAAATCATGACGTTGCAATCGTGAATTCATGATACTAAAATCATGAAATAAAACATATTTTGTTCCACATTAAAACAGAGAACCGACATCAATCAACCGTGATTCGGCATACAAACATCTTGCCCTTGAAACAAAAGGGACATGTACAAATGAACTTGTTGGAAAGTCAGTTCAGTAGACAAACTTTCTTACCAAAATTAATTATTGTTGTTGTTACTGGTTTCAGCTACACATGTATAGCTCGATCTGCTTGTCGAGGAGTGAATATAAAAAAATAAAATATTGAAATATATTGAAGAACCTTTGGATTCTATGGCAATTACATTCTTGATAAATAAATAGATAGATAAATAAATAAATAGATAAATAGATCAAATCGGTGTCACAAAAATAAAATAAACATCTGAAAAAGTTGACGGCGTACATGTTATATTTCGGCTCTCAGTTGACTAGGGTAGTGTTTATGTTTAACAATGACGGCAGTATATAACTAATCAAGGATTGGACTGATTTACTATAGAACATATACAGTAGCTAAGAAATTTGACTAGGCCGAGTAAATAAATGGCATACTATCTCATGTGATTGTATAGTTCTTAAAATAATTGTCGGTTTATTTATTTTATACAAATCATCCAGTTATTGTTTTGCCTTTGTTCGATGGCCATATAAATATAGTATTTGGTACCGTAAATGTTGATAAAAAAGTAATTTGTATAAAAGAATGGGCAAGCTCTTTGCATGACTTAACACTCAATGGTGATGAATCGCGTGTCCTACTTCTTGCACGTCCTGTTTACTAACGCTTGATACCATGTAATTGTTCTTTTACCTAGTATTGTTATTAATTCCAAGAGTATTTAAAAATATTGTTATTAATTAACATTAACGTCACGATACGCGTATTTAATGTTTTTTTTTTGGTTGGTTGGTCATTCGCAATATTCATATCCTTGAACGATACACCTCTAGGTCATTGATACACATGCATTTAGAACAGTATAAAAAGGAGAGCTTGCCGAATGATGTTTCATAAACTTCTTACAACTTGCAAAGATGAATTGGTCAACGCTTATATTATGTTTATTCGCAGCGGTACTTAAAGTTTCGAGTGTTGCACTAAAGAGCAAGCCGACTACAAGTGTTTTCAGGTAAGTTGATATTCATAATCATGTTGATGTTTTTAAAGAGGGGTAATGCACGTTTTTTCGTGCATTAACACCTGCATATTCACAAAGACGCATTCCGCATGAGCTCAATTATTGCATATATATTTCTGATTCGGCAATACCATTCTTCGTTATTTATCAAATAGAATAAACCGTAAATGAATTAAAGCGTTGATGATCTGATACAATATCACCTAAAATGAATTTGTTAAAAATGAGAAAAATATAACTATGTTAATATAGATCTAGAATTTAAAGTCATTATTATAGATCTAGAATTACAAAGTCATTATTATTTAAGTTGAAAATTAGAGATACATGTACGAATTATCGTTCCCTTTGTTTACAAACAAGTATTTACATCAAAACATGTAAAATATTACTAAACATTATTTAATATCTATTTGAATTAAATTTCAATTATGTTACAATTCATATTTTTACTTCTTCTGTTAAATCATTTCCTTATATTAGATAAGTGTTTTTATGCATTCGTACACAAGAAGGAACTGAGAAATAATGTATACTACCTGCTTCATATCATGTTATGTGTGTGTACAGTGTGTATATGATATCAATTCTTTGCAGCACTGACAATGCGCTTCAAACGTCTGACCTTGAGAAGGGAGGATGGCAAATGGTTTTCCGCGCAGCTTCCGGAAATGGCGATAGCGTTTACGACGCGTGGTTAAAAGGTACACACCTTACTTTAAATAGTCTGTTACCTGATTTCTTAATCTTCATGTTATTTGTACTCAAGATATTTATTGATATACTAATACATTTCACAGTAACAAATTTAAAATTTAAACATCTTTTTGATATGAATATACATTATTTATACACTTTTATTGATCCAATGATAAACGACATAACTTAATTAAGTTTGTTTATGAGATTTGTTTTATAATTCATTTTGGAATGGTTAATTATAATCATAGTGTTGTTGTTGTTGTTGTTGATGTTAACGTTTCATAAAAAAATCTTGTAAATTTAAAAAGGAAAGAAGAAAAAACAACAACAACAACAACAAACAATCCAACGACAATAAAAAACAAAAGTATACGTATTTTATTTATTTTGTTTGGAACAAAAACAAATGCTGATAAGCCTGTCTCGATGAAAAGATCACTCGCTTTGCACTACCGTAACCCAATTGTTGATAACTGGCCACAGCTTGGTGTGAAATACGTAAAATTTGCCTTCTACGACGAAGACAAAGAAGTTGCACAAGTTACTTTCGATGGTACGAATAGTGACATAAAAACCTGGTTTGCCAAACAAAACGTATTGACCTCCAGCTGGCCGGATCTGACCTCAACACAGTCATACAATCATTTTTCAATCGACGGTCATAACAATAACAATTTACAAGACAGGCGATTCTTCATCAATAAGTTATACGCAGGGTGTCCAAAAGATCTTGGCTACTTGGTGGTGATCAACTCAGAGACCCCGGCCTATTGTTTGTGGGACAAACATGCTACATATCCACAGTTCCTCTATTCGAAGGTTACCTCTGTAGACTACTGGGACAGACGCATGTTTGGTACTGCTGACTTCATGGCAATTTTTATAAAAAGAAGCGTTTAAAGCGTAAGACTATATAAGCCATTCTTTATTAAAACAAGTTTTTTTACAGTGTTTATTAAGATAATACACAGAAATCTATCTTAAAGCAAGCACATGTAAATAACAGTAAATGAGACAGACGAGTATATATGGCTATTCTTCTCCAAACAACAAGTGATTAACATAATTGCAACAATTATCAAGAACGTGTTTTAAAAATGTAGATCAGCAATTATTATATTATATTTCTTTATTTCATTGAGTATGTTTTGCTTTTTAGCAGTAACTTGATAGATATGAAAACGCTTTTAGTAATTTTTCATGCATTATTTAGCACAATCTTTTATAAGATATATATGTATACCTTGATCATGTTTTTTCAAACTATAGAACTCCATGCTCATTTAATTTTTCTCTCTCTTTTGTTTATTTGCTTCTCTATTTGGAGTATATATGTGTAGAAATATTCGCGGGCTTCAAATTTTCGCGATCTTCGCATCCGCGAATTCATGTTCAGCGAGAATATTTCTACACCAATAATTTCTTAATAGTCATATTTTCGCGCATCTATTGAACAATGTATATCAGTGTGTTCACGGCTGCCATAAGATGGTATCCGTGGCGCTTTCAAAGAGTGATTTTACTGTTGTATTAACTGTACATGTAACATTCAGCTCTGTATATAAATCAGTTTGCTAGTGTATTATTGTTTGACTGATATGATTATCGGATTCTTGTATAAGTATATACATGTTTGAATAATACCATTGCATTATGCTATTTATTTCATAGTCTGAGTCATAAACGTCTTGACATCTGATCAGATTATATTATGTTTTTCTAAACAAACAATACAAATAACAAAAACATTAACGATTCTAACTGATAAAAACATGGAAAACAAAACACAATTACTCAGTCAACATTTTAACAAAATTGGTGAAAAGGTTATTGTCTCACTCAGTGATGTTTAAAACTGTGAAAAATCACGCACGTTAACGGACATTCTTTTGTTTGCAATAATCTGCCCTCTAGACAAATTGAATGTCTTTATTCTGTACAATAGCGTATTGTGTTGAAAATAACTGTGAAATCCCACAATGATTACAGTAAAAGTATGTAAAATGAAAGAAGGCTGCTTGCGAAAACTATTGCCTAATCGTGTAAGAGTAATTTCCCTTATTTTTAACCTGATGGGTGTACGCGAATTTATGATTTACGGCAGTCACCTCCGCGAATTCAAAATAGCGCGAATATTTGTATATACCCCCAAAATGGACCTTTCCGCGAAAATTTGATTCCGCGAATTTAAATACACATACAATATGTTCTTTTTATAAATTATGTATTTGTTTGCTATAAAATAAAATTTGAAACCAGAAAGATTCCTCTATATATTGTCATGTGTAATTAAGCCTTTCCTTAACCCTCACCTCAAGAACAAACAGATAATGATTGACAAGACAAAGCTAAATATGGGCGCCTTTATCTATGATAGACTGCTTTTAATTTTGCCATCATATGAAAGACATGTAGACAGCTTAGACAAAACAATTATCTTTCTAATTACTTGTTCCGAACTGTAAATAACGCCGATCAGTTTAAAAGTAGTACAGTGACTCCTATAGCATAATGACCTTGGACTTTATTCTGTAAAAAATACCCCCACCTTTTTTACCTTTTTCCGTACTGACTCCCACTAAAGAAATAATTCAATCCTCCCAGAAACCTGTTGATTCATTTTGGCTATCGGAGGCGGCTGTAATTGTTGCAACATAAATAAATCAAAGGCCTGCATGCTCTGTGGTATTTTCTGATCTTTCCAGTATAAGTTTATTTTTATATACTATCATTCATTTTACGCAGCGACTGCGTTTAACAGTTTGTGATTGATACATATGGAATTTTGCATGCCTAGAGTTGCATCAAAAATCATTTTTCATTTTTTATTACAGCCACACTTTGTCCTTGCATATCGTGGCTACTTCCCTAAAAAGGACACTTCAAATTTTTTTTTGCCTCGACAAGGATTTTAACCGTAGGCCTCTCACACCCTAAACGAGCGCGCTACCTCTGCACCACAGTGAAGTAATACGTATGTAGCGTGAATAAAAACAAATACATTGTAATTCTAAAATTGAGAATTTTCATTTCGTATTTGTAATCCTTATTAATTTCGAGGTATTTTGTTCACGATAAACCTGTTGTTAAACACTGATGAAAATAATTTAGCGAAAATCTTCTCGCCAAAACAGTCCGACATGTATATATTCCATTACTCGACAGTCAGATTTATTTGTGTACTACGCTCTAGAGTATTCGGTAATCGACATAGCTAAAAATAGCATTTTCATTGATTAAGCTTTACGGAAATAGTCGAACATTTTTCATTGGGTAAAAAAGATATTCATCCGCGAAATTTGTGATTGTAACCTCATATTTCTATTGACTAATGTAAACTTTAAATGCACTGTAATTCGTTTAATGCCTACATTAAAAATTATTCTTTCTTTTAAATTGCTGATTTTTAAGCAGTTTTGATTGAGAACTACTTTGCGTTGTTAGGCCTGTGAGGAAATTTTGTGTTAGACAGTAGATGTTAGCTATGTATTTACTGATCTTGCGATCAGAAATTACAAAAACGGAATCCCTAAAGAACACAAAAAACGACAAAATTGAAAAAATAATAGAGGCTCTGTTTGATTGAGCCTGTTCATGGACTTTACTAAAAATGGCAAGGTACCATCCATGCCACCTAGCACCCACCGGCTTTACCCATTACTTCATGAGCATTTTGTGAAAAATGGCTATTTCATTGAAAAGTCTCCTGTTACAAGTTCAAATTGCTATAATTAATACTATAAAAACTGCTTCAACACTAATCAACCTTGGCACAAATGTTGACTAGACCATTGCCCTTGCAACAACATGCTCACGCTTAAATTTTCTGTTACCATGGCAACGACGGGACATCTCAAAATTGCCAAAAATCACTATTTTGCGTTGATTTTTTTCCATGAAAATTGATTTCAAAGTGCTGCAACTTCTCAATGGATTGAGATAGAGTCAAATGCTTTTCAGCGTTGGTTACACGTTACCTTATGATCAATCTGGGGTCATTTATAGCCTCTCACAAGTCCAAAACTTTCTTGGCGATGAGTGGGACTTCGCTCCCTTTCAACCCCCCAAACAGAAGGGGGCACATCCCCCTTCTGGCAACCCCCTGATGTATCTTTTGTTTGGGGTCCGCGCCGAAAAAGTGGTCACTTTTTTAACAACATTTCTCAAACAAAAACAAGTGTTGGGGGCCTAAATAAGGCATTTCTTTCACCATTTGAGGCAACAAAAAGGGGGGGGGGGTGAAAAAGGCGTTAAAAGGCGTGTATATCGCGTAATGGGTTCAGCGGAATTCATCTTTTAAACATGAAAATGGTTAAATTTTAAATTTAGAAACAGAAGTTGAAGTTTCATTTAGTATAAATAAAAACCTTGACTTTCCCTTGTCGTACTTCCTAGCCCAATCATCCAAAGTGATAGAAGTCCTTTTTTGTTGTATAAATCTGTGTGAAGAATTCAATTGATACACAATTACAAATTTGAATAATCATAAAAAATAAATTGCACGCCAAATATTGTTCGACAGGGCAAGGGCACCTGTACTGGGTAATATACTGCGATATATATGGATTATTTTTTTATCATAAGGATAGTCCGGCCAGTATATCACAGGCTAAAATAAAACAAAATGCCGTATCAGTATAACATATAAAACTATTTCAAACCATTTCTTCTTGTTATCAAATCATTTGCCTATGGATCATGCTTGTCTTTTCATATTCTATCAAACTTGAAAACTCCGCTGGAGGGAATGCTGAGTCGATTTCGAAAAATGATGGCTGTAATAATTTCAGTTATTTTCTTTTAACTTTAATAAATGAGCTTCTAAAATAACGTTTCATAGAGGTATTTAATTTTCGAACTGAAAAAAAATAAATGTTTTAGCATGCAAAGGACATACATAATACCTTAACCGGGAAGTCTTACATGTACATAATATGATGATCGGGGAGTCAATATTTAAACAAATAATGAGAGAAGTGTGAAAATGCTTTTTTGATGACTTTGTTTTTTTTATTTGTCGACCTGACATCGGGCTAGCTGTGCTGGCAAATGTAAATGCAACTGGCAGACTACATTTCCAGATTCCGTATCGCTAATGTAAGATCCCACATATCGTAATTTATTTACTCTTGCATAAAAAAGAATTAAGGTAGAACGCGACACTTTGCGAACTTTCGAGTAGCGTCTTGAAAATTGGCATGCAAATAATTGACCATATTTCTGATTGGATTTCGTTGATTTTATTTCAATAGTTTCAGCCAATTTTTGTACACATGACGTCAAAGTTGACCATCAAAGCCCGTTTTTGAACATGACGTCGTTGCGTATCCTTGGCAACTGTTACGGGTATTTCAACGCCATTGGCGGACAAAATATCTTAAATCCTACAGCATTCGACGGAAATTATTTTTTCCTTTAAACAGATATAAACTTTATAGTTTTACGTCGAAAATTGTTTGAGAAATGGAAAGAAAATTGTCATTTTTTTGTAAAATTTGACGTTCAGTTTAGTCGCAATTTTTGGCTTTAAAGCGGCTTATTAAAAAATTCCTGAAATAATTTTTGATTTTTTTCTTTGAACGTCCTTTAAAATGTACACTTAGTCAAAATAACTAAAAAAAATAGGGGGTCACCGACTCAATTTTTTCGGTACACGTGATTTTATTTCCCCCACCCCGTGAGTAATTTTGTAACGAAATTCGACGTATGCAGATACGTTTGAGACTTCAAAGTGCGGCAATAATGTTCAGCTTATCAGGAAAATTGTTCTAGAGTTTTACTAATACATATTAAACAACAACAACAATGTTCCATTGCAAATTCTTAAAATTGTACGAAAAACAAACGATTTTTTCTTGTTTTTAAGCATGCTTAATAACTTCATAAGAAATTGTAAACAGACGCATGTAAAGAAAATGGCGTCAGGCGTTCAACGGCAACGCGTACGCTGCGCAAACAAAAATAAATACAGCTGAGAGTAATCATTTGCGGTGTTCCTTTTTGATATTGTAATACAATAAGATTAATAAACTTGAATCGAGAAATATGCCTTAAGGAACAAAAAGCAACTATATATTTTTATGTAAATTGTGCAATTTTATACATTTTGCATTACCCACACTATGAGTGATAAACTGTGAGTGATATGTATTTTATTTCACCTATTAAAAACCAGAATTTTGAATTTCACTTGTAATCAAAAACTATTGCAACAATTTGACAGAATTGGCGAAATATTGACAAATTAAAATATACGGTTCATAAATGAAACTTAGTCAATTATATTAGCGTGAAGCAAACAGTCATGCTTGAAACGTTAGCTCAGTGGGTGTTGGATTACAGATGTAGCACGTTCGATTCTACAAGTATCTGTAATACATATTCTCTCGTTTTGCTTATGTTAAAAATAACGATTAATTGAGGATTCACCATAAACGCTGTATTAAAAACATCACTATCAAATCGGCCTTTGCAAATATTCATTATTCACTGTATAGCCAAATTTATGGTAGAATTTATTTTGAACAGGAAAATTTAGAAATAGTTCTTTAAACATGAAATATTACGAAACGCTGTAAATACACGTCTGCGGATTTTAGCGAACCGGCGGCCCTGAGCTAGATACTGCACAAAGGAGTGTTGCGTTGTAAATCTTTATACAAAATAAAGATATTTCAATATATATTGTCATTTTTTTGTCTGTACATGCTACGGGCACTGTAGAGGATCTGTCGATGTTTCACTAACTATTTAATCAGTATGCAACTGACATGTTTATAACTTTGACTTTGGTCAACTTTGACGTCATGTGTACAAAAATTGGCTGAAACTATTGAAATAAAATCAACGAAATCCAATCAGAAATATGGTCAATTATTTGCATGCCAATTTTCAAGACGCTACTCGAAAGTTCGCAAAGTGTCGCGTTCTACCTTAAGCAAATATATCTCTATATGGCTTATTTTGTCTCAGGAATCAATTTAATAAGATATTTATAAAAAAAAAAACTTGTTATTTTTGAGATTATTCAGGCATTTTCTCCAAACCAAATAAAGATGTTTAGTTGGGACAAATTAAAGATTAGGTTAGCTCTAATCTAATTGGTTGCACATTATAAGCATGTAAATTATAATACTTTTGATTCAGGCTATCCAATAAAGGTATTGAATTAAATTTTGTATGAAAACACATTGTTTTTACACGCGAACAGAATTATATCTTACATAAGTTTTACATGTGGTTATTATCAAGCGACGTTTGATTTGATTTTTAAAAAAAATACGTGTTTGGTATCGCCACCTCTATATTTTGTTTGTGTCTGAAACAAACCAATTCATTTAAAGGTGTGATGCATCTCACTATGAACAATATTTTAATCATATTCTAACATATCCTGTTAGAATAAATAATCATACAATTGGTATTGATAGACACATTTACATGTATAACATTTAATGTGGTAACGGCTAATAGTAATGGTCTTGTATTCTTTAAAATGCATGATATATTGTAGAAAAAAAAGAAGTGTTTTTTATCGACAGTGATCTTTAATATTAGTGTATAATATCATGATGTGTACTAAAGATTCTAATTTTCTAATCATATCAAGTTCTTAAGACATTCCATTACCGTCATTTGAGATATCATCTTTGCTAGCAATATAAATTTGATCCAATATTAGCAATTAGTCTACATTTAAATGAGTTTAGTTCCTTTTCAATCTAAGAAAGATATAAAAATCCTGACAAAATGTGATCCCTCGGAGGCATTAATCACAACAAAATTACAGAAAAATTGCAGACTCGGTTTAATTGTGTCTGTACATTAGGGATAATGAGAAAGTGCAACATCCTTCACACTCCTAGCACCTGCTTGAGTAATACTCACTATTCAACACTTAATGTGCTGTAATCAATGATCCAGAAAGACCAGAGAAACATAACAACACTGAAGTGAAGTACTGGGCAACGTTTTACAGCTGCCACACAGCACTTGGCACCTATTGTTGTGAAGTAAAATAAATCTGGAAATAAACAAACAAACTAAAGACTGCATTTTCAGGCAAAGTCTAAAAAAAGTTGAAAAGTTAAAAGAAACGCTCAAAAGTGCAAATTTATATTGAAAATCATTTAAGGTATCAACGATTATAACACTATACTGATATTGCCAATTTTCTTCAACATTCCCCGTTTAGTAGATTGCTACTTAACCACTATTTTTTATTTTACGGAAATGGTGAAAACATGTTGAATTGCAGTACTATAAGGATATTTGTTTGGGAAAAAATTGATAGTTAAACTACTCGCATAACTGTTTTTTTTTTTGTTTACAAAAATGGAGGACTTGTTGCTATTTTATCTTGTGTTAGTTAGTCGTATCTGGCTTTATAAAAACGGGATTTTTTTCAATGTTTGTTGAAAGAAGACCATTTACATTGATCTATGACCTGTCTAATTTGAATGAGTGGATGCACTTAAATTACAATTAAAGCCCGTGGTTGATATAATATGATTTTCAACATTACATATCTGCTAAGTAAGCATCTATCAATTCAAGCGTTGTGCGAGAAATGGCGCTCATTATTTATTGGTTATATTTGGTTAGTCATATAAAATTATGCAAATCAAGTAGATTTGTTTTACCTTAAGACAATAGAAAAGACACTCATTTATAATTTACATGATATGTCGACCTTGAAAAAAGTTAACAATAGGTACAAACAGGGCATTTAAATATAGTTTATCAAATACATTATACAAATGAACTTGAATTTCATTTCAGTAGATAAACTATCCTCATGGAAATGATTTAACTTCTTTATTATTTATGTTGTTATTGGTTTAAGCTATTATACATGAAAAGCTCGAGAATAATACCTCGGTCCTATTGAAATAAATAAATAAAAAAAAAAATAAGAAAAAATAGATAAATTTAATCAGCATTTTCCACGAATTGGAAATATCTGAAAAAGTAAACGGCTAATTAATTATAGTTTAGGCATCATATGACTTGGTTAGTATTAATGTTTAACGTTTAAAGCAGTAATGATTTATCAAGAAATTTAAACATAAAATAAGACTGATTTACTAAAGACATTTACATATGCTATAAAATTTGAGTAGGCCGGGTAAATAAAAACATAACCTCTCATATAGTTGTATAGTTCTTGTCGGTTTTTTTATTTTATACAAACTAACTAGTTACTGTTTAAATTAACTTTTGTTCGATGGCCATATGGATATAGTTTCAGGTTCCGTGAATGTTGATATAAGTAATTTGTATGAAAGAATGGGCAATCTATTTGCATCACATACCACTTAATGGTGACGAATCGCGTGTCCTACTTCTTTTATGTCCTGTTTACTGACGTTTGATACCAGTAATTATTCGTTTACCTAGTATTCTTTTTAACCCCGAAAGGTAGTTAAAATGTTGTTATTAACATGAACGTAACGGTACGCTTATTCTATGTCCGTATGTGATAGATACTTTTTTTCCGTTTTCAAAAACGCCGAGTGTGCGTAATTGTAAGTTTATGTTAATATACGCTTTTATATGCAAAGATTATCTAGTAACGGATAGATAGTTACACAATAATAATTACACTTACCTTTCTGTCAAAAACCAAAAGAGCTACGAAGGGTAAAAATGGAAATAGAATAAAGAATTTAATCTGCCTGTTAAACATAATTTACAATAGTGCATGCAACATATGAAGCAACAGTTAACTTAATAAGTCAACTGTTAAGTATTTTGACGAGTATATATATATGTATATATATATATAGTACCGCTTATATCGTTAAACAAATTAAAATAAAAACTAGAACTGTGTCCAAAGGACACGGATGCCCCCACTGACAACATATATATGGTATATAGTGAAACAATCAACAAAGGGCCATAATTCTGTTAAATTTGGTCGCAGCAAAAATTCCTTCCTTTACTACCATCTACACATTAAGGTAGTTCATCCCTGGAAGTTTAAGCAATATCTGCCATCCGGTTTAAGAGGAGTTGCTTTCACAAGATTTCGGGACGTACGGACAGACAGACGTACGGACGTACGAACGAACGGACGGACAAGTGCAACGCAATATGCTCTCATTTTGTGGGGGCATAACAACAATAACAAGCGATAAAAAATAACAATTAATTAAATCTGTTTCTACACAGTCACAGACGGCAATAAGTTTTCCGAATACCTGCTGAACAATAACAATAACAAAATCAAAGAAAAATCAATACAAATATGTATAAAAAAGACAAAAACACTCTGCACTCTGTTACTTTGTATCAGTTGTTCTTCATTCTTAGGAATATGTCTAACATGCGTAACTTGCAAAAAAATCGGTAGTATAAAATAGTTAAATAAGTTTATGAATAATGCATATAAAAGTTTGGGATACAATGAGAAAATGAAGAGAAAGGAAAATGACTGCAAATAAAGTACTAGAAACATATCAGTTATTCGTGTAGACTCGGTAAATTTACGTTTGATAGTTAACGCCTCTAAATTACCATACGCCTATAGATGTGCAAAAATACGTCAAGGAAAATCAGCCTTGAACACATTTTAAAAGAAAGCTTTTAAGGAAAATAAAAAAGGATTCAAGATTTCAGTAATAATTTACATGTTATATTCGTTTAATGACTGATTTTCAAGTAGATATATCTTCATATATCCACAGCGTGACTCACGCAGTAAGGGCTATTTTTTTAACATTTTGACATCTTTTTGGTAATTTACGTGAATTTTAAGAGCCGTTTACAGTGTAAAAATACTTTTTGTTTCCTTCACAACGATTTACTTGCTTAAATACATTTTCAAGATTTTAATGACCATTAGTATGAATCTGGAGGTTTGCCGCTTTAATCAATTAAACTCAAGCAGGATAATAACCTTTAAAAAAAAACACAAAATAACCGACTTTCCCCGACGGTGACTGATCATGTTCTAACACCATTCGGCAAGCTCTCATTTTTATTTCTTTTCTATCTGCGTGTCCTACTTCTTTCACGTATATCAATGACCTAGAGGTGTATTGTTCAAGGACATGAATATTGCGAAAGACCAACAAACAAATAAAAACCTAAAAAAACATTTTTATTTACGTTGGGAACAAAAGGGCAAAAACGTGTTATGGTGGCATATTTCTGCCACCAGATAACCTGATAATTTACTAGTAAATTAAGAAGTTAGCTAGTTACGTAACTAGTAAACCTGATACCTAACTAGTTAATTAAGAGGTTAACTAGTTACGTAACTAGTTAACCTCTTAAGTAACTAGTCAGTTATATAGTTATCTGGTGGCAGAAATATGCCACCATATGTTTCATAAACTTCTTACAATTGGTCGACGCTTATATTATGTCAATTCGCAGCGGTACTTGAAGTATCGAGTGGTGCACTAAAGAGCAATCAGACTACAAGTGTTTTCAGGTAAGTTGATATTCATAATCATGTTGGTGTTTTTAAAAAGAGGTACTGCACTTTTTTTCGTGCATTAACACCTGCATTTTCACATAGGCGCATTTAATGCCCAAACCAGCATGAATTAAAATGAATTTGTTTAAAATGATAAAAATATAAGGAACTGTGAAAGAATGTATACTACTTGCTTCATATCATGTAATGTGTGTGTGTACATTGTATATATGATATCAATTCTTTGCAGCACTGACAATGCGCTTCAAACGTCTGACCTTGAGAAGGGAGGGTGGCAAATGGTTTTCCGCGCGGCTTCCGGAAATGGCGATAGCGTTTACGACGCGTGGTTAAAAGGTACACACCTCACTTTGATGAGCAACGACAAAAGCACATTTGTTTAGGGATTTAATAAATCAGCCTCTACAGATACAACGACATACTTAAACGAATCGGTGCATCCGATGGGTTTTACAGCTAACATTCAATGATGTTAAAAATGAGAATAAAGCTTGCGTGGACATAATAACTACACATGTTCTCAATCGTTTAGTAACGAGTAAAGCCTGATTTCTTGGCACATATTTTTTGAAGTTTTTATGGCAATAAGTCATCAATTTTATGTCATTACAATGGTGGAATAATATATACCTCACACTCTTTTATTTTGTTGACAAAGATGCTAATCGATCTCGAATGTCGTGATATTTGTTTACTCTTACATAACGTCACCTTATTTCCAGACTGATGTAACTGGCATTATTATTTGGTCTAATGAAACATAATCCGTTTTATACGAACTTGCTTGATTTATACAAATAACATTAATGAGGTGATGAAATGTCTTTAGGCAATGTCGAGAAAGAGAACACTGTCGTTCCTTTTTGCAACGGCGATGATCAGATCGTTAATCAGATCATCCGTGATAAATTTTCACTGCCGCAGTTGTTAACATACCACTCTTCATAATTACATTGTTGTACTCACTCACTGGGTTATGTAAACCTTTTTTTAAATAATAATGGCACCGTATGAAAAATTGGACGAACTCTCCAGTGCTCTTGACCATCTTTGTAATCAAAGATCGTACAAAAGGTCGAGATTGAAGAGTCATTTACCGGTCTACTTATTTCATCGGAAGCACTTCATGATAAATGTGTTATTCCATATGGTGGAAAGAAGGAAACATCATCTTGTTTAGCCACTTAACAAAAGTATATAGAAAAGCAAAGCTATGCACCACCTTGGCACATCGCACTTCTTGGGAGTCTAAAGAGGTAAAAGGTGCGCTAAATATCGCTCTTGGTGCACAGACGCCATTATGATTAATTTGCAAATAATAGTTAAGATCAATTCAAAAGCATATAAATTTGATAATTAATAAAAATAATATCAAAATTCAAATAATAATTCAAATATGACTAGGCCAAATGTTTTACACGAAGTTTTAACAAATTGACAGACTAAATTTTATACATCAGATCATTTATTACCCCTCAAGGTATTTTTTTCATGTTTCCCTCACCACTTCACATGACTCTTTATATAATAAATTATTATCACTTATTCAAAATTTATTATTTAACTTGTTTTTATGTTTGTGGGTATTTTTGAATTGTAAATATGCAAGCTGGCATATAAAAAGATATTGTGTTAATTTGAATACACTTTAAAAAAGCTTTGCATCTTTTTTATATCTAAATCATTATTGCAAAATTATCATCTTCCACAACCAAATCCGTCTCTAATCGGACATGTTATTCTTAACATGCTTCGGCTTATTCAATATAATATGCCCTTGCCTAATCATCTAGTCATTAAACATTAAGGGGACTCGACTGAGTTTTTTTACCAGACAGGACTGGAAATACTTTTTCAAAATGTGTGTACGATTTGATGTAGGTGCGGATATTGTTAGATCATTCCCTCATTATGTTTATTTTTCATAATCATGTTTAATATTGTGAAAAATGTTACAAAAATGAAATGCTTTGCAACGCTTTTCATTCAACTTGAAAAAGAAGATAAACAAAGAAGGACGGCGTTCAATGAACGCAACCCCCACTAGACCCAGTACAAAGAACATCATCAAATATTTTGAGCATATTTCCTTTGACTTTATTATTATAAATAAAAGCAGAAATGCTTATTATGATGATGTAGAAGCTTCGACTCAAACTCAATAGAGGATATAATAAGACGGAGATACACACTATTCTTATTCCCATAACATTTGAACAATCCTAAATTTATATTTAGTAATTAAATTGTAGATATATGTTTCCTGTTTATAAAAAACTGTTAAAACCTTTATCTTGAGTAATATACACGTAAAATAAAGACTGTATTTTAGTCTAAGTCTGTAAAGAACTGAAAAGAAAAACAAATGAAACACTTACGATCGAAGTGCCAATACATATAAGTATAAATTTAGGGAATCAACGAAAAAACAGGAACTCCACTAATACTGATATTGCCGCTTTCTTTAGCATTTGTCGTTGAGAATTCTTTTATTATTATTGTTGTTATTGGTTTCAGCTAAACATGTGCATGAAAAGCTCGGTTTGCTTGTGGAGCGAATATTATCTAAATATTGATACTTATCGAAAAATAAGTTTGAGCGGTGATAATTATTATAACGAAATGGAAAAAATCTGAAAAGGGAGATGACTTAAAGGCATCATTTGACTACGATAGCATAAACGTTTAATATTAAAGGCCGTTTACAATTTATCAATGATTTCAGCTTTAATTGTGACTGCTTTACTATAGAACATATACTATGAAATTTGACTAGGCTTAATAAACAAAATAAAATATAATGTCATGATTATATAGTTTTTTTCAGTTTATTCTTTTCTACAAATTAAATAGTTATTGTTTTACTTTTTTTCGATGGCCATATGAATACAGTTTTTGATTCCGTTAATGTCGATAAAAAAGTCATTTGTATAACAAATGGGCAATCTATTAGCATCACATACAACTCAATGGTGACGAATCGCGTGTCCTACTTCTTGCACGTCCTGTTTACTGACGCTTGATACCATGAATTGTTCGTTTACCAAGTATTGTTTTTAATTCCGAAGTATAGTTAAAAACAGTATTATTAACATTAACGTAACGGTTTGCGTAATTTATGTCAGTATTTGATAGATAAGTTTTTTCCGTTTTCAAAAAGGCCGAGTATGCGATATTGTTAGTTTCTCGTTAATGATAGATTCGGTGTCTTTATTCTTAATTGATGCAAAAATTATCTGGTAACGAATAGATTATTACGCCATAATAATTACAATTACCTTTCTGAGTAAAGCATGGTAAAAATCGTTCGTGCCTGAAATAATGCACGGAAGGGCACCTGAGGTCTTCCTGCACCAGTAAAAGCTGGAACGTCGCGATATGACCTATACTATGTCGATGTGACGTAAAACCAAAAACAAAACAAAATGGTAAAAATGGAAAGAGAATAAAGAATTAAATCTGCCAGTTAAAGATAATTCATGTTAGAAAAAGCAACACATAAAGCAATATTAAACTTAATAAGTCTTCTGTAACGTATATCGACGAGTTGTTAACTTAAAACTATGCGTTATCGGCAATTCCTGCGGAATCAGAACAAGAACAATAACAAGTACAAAATCAGAGAAGATGAAAATGAATAAAAAATTAAAACAAGATAAAAGCAAACCGCACTATCTTAGTTTTCTTTTTTGTTATGTTTACAGTGTTCTCCTTTCTGAGGGCTTTCTCTTACATGCTAACATGCAAAAACATCGGTAAGTTAAAAGACTGAAAAAGGTTCATGCAGATACATGATAAAGTTATCAAACTGAATACTGAATGTAAGTTTCGGGCACAATGTGAAAATGTAGAGAAAGGAAAATGACAGGATATAAAACATAAGAAACACATCAGTAGTTCGCGTAGAATCACTAACACTACGTTACGTTCGATAGTTAACGCTTCTTAATTTTAAGCTTCACGCTTATAGTTCAAGAAAAATAAACCTTGAGAAAAAATGTAGTCTGTGAGAAAAACCAAAATGATTCCAGATTCAAGTAATGAGTTAAATATATAATGTTCGATTATTGACTGATTTTTGATAATATAGCTTTTTCTTATTTTATTTTGGGTGACTAACGCAGTAAGGGCTCTTTTTTAATATTTGACATCATTTTGATAATTTATGTGGATGGAAAGAGCCGTTTGAAACCCGAAATCGATTAGTATTAAAGCAGTTCTTACAGTTTTATAGCAATTTGAACTTGTAACGGGAGACTTTTCAATGAAAATAAGCCATTTTTCACAAAATGCTCATGCAGTAATGGGTTAAATACATTTTCAAAATTTTAATGAAAATGAGTATGATTCTGGTGGTATGCTGCTTTGATCAAAACTTTAGCAGAACAATGACCTTATCAAAAAAAAAATAAAAAATAACGACTTTGCCTGACGTTGATTGATCATTATGTTTTTGTTTTTGGCAATATTCATATCCTTGACCGGTACACCTCGAGGTCATTGACATACATTCATCTAGAACAGTATAAAAAGGAGAGATTTCCGAATGCTGCTTCATAAATCCCTTTCAGCTTGCAAAGATGAATTGGTCAACGCTTATATTGTGTTTATTCGCAGCGGTATTTGAAGTTTCGAGTGTTGCCATAAATAGCAAACCATCTACAGGTGTTTTCAGGTAAGTTGAGATTCATTATCATGTTGATGTTTTTAAAGTGGCTTAATTCACTTTTTTTCGTGCATTAACATCTGCAGATTTACATGACCGTATTTAATGCCCGAGCCCGCATTTGCTCCATTCTTGCATTTTTATGTCTGATTCGGTGATACCGTGGTTCGTTATTGATCATATAGAATAAACCGTTAATGAATTACATCATTGATGATCTGATACAATATCACTTAAAATAAATTTATTTCAAATGATAAAATATAATTATGGTAATATAGATCTAGAATAACAAAGTCATTATTAATTAATTTGAAAAATAAAAATATGTTTTCGAATTCTCTTTCTCTTTGTTTGCACACAAGTATTTACATAAAAACTGTAAAATATTACTGAACATTATTTAATATCTATTTGAATTAAATTTCAATTGTGTTTCAATATCATATTTTTACTACTTATGTTTAATCATTACCTTAATTATATTAGATAAGTGTTTTTATGCATTCGTACACAAAAAGGAACTGAGTAATACTGTATACTACCTGCTTCATATCATGTTATGTGTGTGTACATTGTATATATTATATAAATTCTTTGCAGCACTGATAATGCGCTTCAAACGTCTGACCTTGAGAAGGGAGGATGGCAAATGGTTTTCCGCGCAGCTTCCGGAAATGGCGATAGCGTTTACGATGCGTGGTTAAAAGGTACACACCTCACTTTAAATAGTCTGTTACCTGATTTCTTAATCTTCATGTTATTTGTATTCAAGATATTTATTGATATATTAATACATTTCATTCACAGTAACAAATTTAAAATTTAAACATCTTTTTGATATGAATATACATTCAATTTTATTGATCCAAAGATATACGACAGAACTTAGTTAAGTTTGTTTATGAGATTTGTTTTATGATTCATTTTGAAATTGTTAATGATAAATATAGTGTTGTTGTTGTTGTTGTTGTTGAAACAAGAAACAAACCAATAACAACAACAAACAATCCAACGACAATGAAAAAACATAATGTATACGTATTTTTTTTATTTTGTTAGGAACAAAGACAAATGCTGATAAGCCCGTCTCGATGAAAAGATCACTCGCTTTGCACTACCGTGACCCAATTGTTGATAACTGGCCACAGCTTGGTGTGAAATACGTAAAATTTGCCTTCTACGACGAAGACAAAGAAGTTGCACACGTTATTTTCGATGGTGCGAATAGTGACATAAAAACCTGGTTTGCCAAACAAAACGTATTGACCTCCAGCTGGCCGGATCTGACCTCAACACAGTCATACAATCATTTTTCTATCGACGGTCATAACGATAACAATCGACAAGACAGGCGATTCTTCATCAATAAGTTATACGCAGGATGTCCAAAAGATCTTGGCTACTTGGTGGTGATCAACTCAGAGACCCTAGCCGTTTGTTCGTTGGACAATCATGCTACATATCCACAGTTCCTCTATTCCAAGGTTACCTCGGTAGACTACTGGGACAGACGCATGTTTGGAACTGCTGACTTCATGGCAATTTTTATAAAAAGAAGCGTTTAAAACGTTAGAATATACATGTATATGCCATTCATTTTTAAATCAATTTATTTACACAGTTTATGACAATGATATACGAAAATCTATATTAATACAAGCGCAGGCCAGTTGATTATATGGTCATTTTAAATGAACAAGTATAACACAAAAGATTATAGATGGCTATTGTGATTAACAAGTGATTAACATTATTGTAACAATTATCAAGAACGATGTTTGAAAAAATGTAGACAAGCAGTTATTGTATTTTGTCATTTCATTTGAGTGTGTTTTGATTTTTAGCAGTTACTTGATAGATATGAAAATGCTATCTTAAGTAGATTCTCAAGCATAATTTAGGATATGACAATCTTGTAAACGATATATGTATACCTTGATACTATAACTTCAATCATAGAACTCAATGCTTTTTTTTTCTTTTTCTTGTTTTTGCTTCTCTATAATTATATTGTTATATAAGTTCGTTTAATGAATTACGTATATGTTTGCAATAAAGATAAAATTTAAAACAAAATAATATTTCTTTATATATTGTCGTGTGTATGTAAGCCCTTCCCTAAACCTCCTCTCAACAAAAATAGATTACAGATTGTACAAAGCTAAAAATGTGGGAGCATGTAGCTGTGACAGTCTGCTTTTAACTTTGCCATCATAAGAAAGACAGTAGACAGTTAAGAACTTTGATTTGTAAAGTAAATTCATCATTCTATTGACTTGATACGTAAAGAACGACATTTAGTTTAAAAGTAGTATAGTGACTCCTACAGAATAATGACCTCTGGATTTGTTCGGAAAATTAAATGCCCACTCATTTTTTTTAAATACTGACTCCCACTAAGAAATAACTCGATCTTCTCAGAATCCTGTGGATTAATGACCTCATCTTATTGACCTAAAATCTACTTTTGGCTTTCGTAGGCATCTGTAATTGTTACATCAAAATTCTATAAAAACAGAATCCATAATGAACGCACAAAACGACAATTGTTTTTTTTTATCTTTTTGATTGACGCAACTCAAAACTGCAAGGTACCGAATTCATGATTTTAACATGAAAATGATGAAATTTTAAATTTGGAAACAAAGTTGAACTTTCAGTTTGAATACATTGTGACCCCTATCGCTTTCCCTTGTCGAACTTCCTCGCCCGATAATTCAATTCAGGAAATCCCCTTTTCAGGTTTACATCTGTTATATACACTGGCTGACTTTCACTTTCACATGCTGTACCTGTAACTGGAGTAAATTAAGTAAATGTTCAATCAATCTTTTATGATTATTTAAGTCGATGTCTATGGAATAATTGTATTTATTCTCCTTCAGGCTATTCGTAAGCAACTTGTTTAACTAATACTATATAATTATCGAGTGCTACATATAACATATATAGTGTGCTAATACACTGACTCGTTCATAGTTAATATTCCTTTTGCATTATCTACATTCACGATATATAAATGAATTGTTTATTTTGCTATCGCGCAAATGAAAGTGTTTCACGTTGCGATATGTGATATATAGCATATTCACGATAAGCAAACACTTTGTCATTAAAGAGTCTTTTTTAAGAGCATTCTTTACTGTTTCCTAAGCAGCGTGAGGAAAAAAGACACACGTTAAGAAGTTGACGTATCCTTTATTATCATTATTCGTATCTACATAAAAATTATATTCACAACATTGCCATTGTTCCAATTCACTATAATCTTCACTTGACAACATTTTGTTGAATTCTTGTTTACTCAATGGCGCCTTAAGGTATCAATAAAAACCAGATCCTGTCTAAGCGAAAGTATTTCAAGTTTGTAGTTATCATTAAAAAATAATATTTCAAAGTAAGATATCAACATTGACAAATATTGCATCAAGTTGAAAAAACTAACATATAAATTTTTTATAGAAAATTACAAATTAAACGAATCATAAAATTCAAATCGCAAGCCAAATAAATTTCGACAGAGCTATATCACCTGCACAGTGGGCAATATACTGATGTTGATATGGTTCCTGTTTTATCATAATGATAGTCCAGTACATGTATCTCACTGGTTAAAATGAATTAATTGCAGTATCATTATAACATATAAAAATATTTCAAACTAAAGATATTTCTTCTTGTTACCTAATCATTTGTCTATGGACCGTGTTTCTCTTACCATATTCTGTACAAGTAAAATGGTTCCCTGCGGGGAACATTTTTAATGATATAAAGATATTTAATTTAGCTATTTTCAACATTGTTTGGGGGGGATAAATAAACTTGTATCAGGAATATAGTTGACAATAATAGATCAATATAGAAGGTATTTGGAAACTGGTGACCGTTGAGGACCGGAGACCGGAGAAGGTCGAACATAAAACAATTTTTTCTTTTTAAGAAAATGATTAAATACCATTTTATGAATAATTCCGAGCAAAAAAAAATGTAAACACAAAGCTTACGCAGAAAACATCTCTATTTATTATGGCAGATGCCACTACGAATATTTTAATTTTGAAAATTTTCAGTGTAAACAATTTATTGTTTGTAATATTTGAGATAGATATTAAAGAAACATTGATAATTTTCAAACACATCATTCAAGTTTTTCCACTTTAAACGGTGAAATAATTATAGAAAATTAGAAATATAATGTAAAAGTCTTTTGTTCTTAATTAGGTGTAATTCGGACTAATTCCATAGAGGTAAATCCGTAACGTACCGGCAAATGGTATTTAGCTAGGTTTTCGAAGAGGTCAATTAACCAATCATGTACGGTTAACAGATCACATGCTCCTCCATGTACCGAAAACAGGTCACGTGCTCCTCCATGCCTCAAAAGTTAAACGCATACCAATACCCTGCGGTCTGGAGACCGCAGGGAATAATTATGAAAGTTGAACACTTAGCTTCAGGGCATGCTGAGACGGTGTCGGAAAATGACTTTAGTAAATGTCTTTCTAAAATATAACGTTGTATACCTGTTTTTAATTTTCAAATTAAAAAAAACAATCAGTTGTTCTTCCTAACGGCATTATACCTTGACTAGTGAGTCATATATGATGACCAGGGAGTTAATATTTAAAAAAGTAAAGATTGGGGGATAATGCTTCTATGTGGTTCCATCGAACGTAAATCGAACTAGCCTTGTTGCAAATGTAAATGTAACTTCAGATTCAGTATCGTTGATGTGTGAAAATATGTTTTAAAGACAATTTATGTTGTTAAAGGATCTAATATCAGTATTTCATTATTTTATATCCACAAGAATAACGTCTCTTAATGAGATTTTTCTTCAAATCTTCTGAAAGAGTCTTGTCAGAGACTTTCGTATGATCCCAAATATATCGTAATTTATTCAGTACTGTGTAAAATAGAATTAATCTAATATATCCCTATAGGACTTAATTTGTCTCAGCAATTAAATTAATGAGATATTAAATATAAAACTTGTTTTACGAACCAGCTTGTCTGACGAGCAATGACAAAAAAACAATATATTTTAAGTGTTAAATAAACAGCCTCTACAGAGACAACGGCATGCTAAAACTAATCAGTGCATCTTGTGGGTTTTACATTAACATTCAATGATGTAAAAACTGAGAATAACGATTGTGTGGACATCAAAACTACGCATACACTCAATCGTATAGTGAAGAGATAAGCCTGTTTTCTTGGCACATACTTTTTGAAGTTTGTATGGCAATAAGTCATTTATTGTATATCATTAAATTGGCGGAGTAATATATACCTCAAACTCGTGAATTATTCGGACAAAAATGTGAACCGAACTCGAATGCATGATATCTGTTTGCTTTACATAACGTCACCTTATTTCCAGACTGATGGAACTTGCATTATTATTTGGACTAATAAAACAAACATGATCTTTTTTAAATTATACAAACTTGCATAAATTTTACAAATAACATAAGTGAGGTAATGAAATGTCTTTAGGCAATGTCGAGAAAGAGAGCACTCTCGTTCCTTTTTGCAACGGCGATGGTAAGATCGTTAATCAGATCATCCATGATTAGTATTCACTGCCGGAGTTGTTTAATTACACTCTTTAATCTTCATAATTATATTGCTGTACTCACTTGGTAATGTAAACCTTTTTTTGGAAAAATAATTGCACCGTATGAAAAATTGGACGAACTCTCAAGTGCTTTTGACCATCTTTGTAATCAAAGATCGTACAAAAGGTCGAGATTGTAGAATTAATTACCGGTCTACTTATTTCAAGGAAAGCACTTCTTGATAAATGTGTTATGGCGGAAAGAAGGAAACATATTGTTGTTTAATCACTTAACCAAGGTATATAGAAAAAGCATAGCTATGTACCATCTTGGCACATTGAATTTCTTGGTAGTTTAAACAGGTGAAAGGTGCAGTTAATATCGCTCTTGGTGCACAAGATTTATACAGTAGATCATTTATAACCCCACAAGATAATTTGTTCATGTCTCCCTCAGCACTTCACATGACTGATATAATTATTATCACTTATTGAAAATTTATTATTTAACTTGTTTTAATGTTTGTGGATATTTTTGAATTGTATATAACTATATATGCAAGCTGAGATATAAAAAGATATTGTGGTAATTTGAATATACTTTAAACAATCTTTGAATCGTCTTCATATCTAATTATCATCTTCCACAACCAAACCGCGTCTCTAATCGGACAATGTTATTCCTACACATGCTTTCGGCTTATTCAATATACTTTGCCCTTGCCTAATCATCTAGTCATTGAGCATTACAGGGATTCCATTTATATTTTTTACCAGACAGAACCGGAAATACCTTTTCAAAATGTGTGTACGATTTGATACAAAGGTGCGGAAATTGTTAGATCATTTCCGTCTTCATGTTTATTTTCATAATCATGTTTAATATTGTGCAAAATGTCACAAAAATAAATTGCAACGCTTTTCAATCAACTTGAATAAAAACCTGAAAAACAAGGCGGCGTTCAATGAACGCAACCCTCACACGGTCCAGCAACACAGGACGTCAATCAAATTCTGACATCATGATTGATAAAAAGAAATGCTTATTATTTTGATGTAGATGCTACGACTCAAATTTTATTTTAAACTAATGTTGGATTTAACGAGGATATAACGAGACGGAGATACACAATATTTTACATTCTTATTTCCCTAACATTTGGACAATCTTGAACAATCTTGAATTTATATTTAGTTATCAAATTGTAAGTATATGTTTCCTATCGATAAAAAAAATGTTAAAAGGTTTTTTTTTGTCTTGAGTCCTTTACACGCAAAATAAAGACTGCATTTTCAGTCTAAGTCTGTAAAGAACTGAAAAAATAATTAATAATTATATAATATAATGAAACACTATCGAAGTTCCAATACATATAACTATAAACGAAAAAAACAGGATATCCACTAATACTGATATTAAGCATTAATTTTGAGATTTCACTCTCAGCAATACAATACTTTCAGGGGAAAATCTACACCTAATCACGGTTATAGCATCACAATCAAACACTTAAATTTTTATTTCACGAAAATGGTAAACCATGTGAACTTGCAATACTATAAGGATATTTCTTTTTGTCAAAAAGGATACATACTTTCTTTCTGCAAAGCGTATGACTGTATTTTTATTGAATACAAAAAATGCAAGCTCTTTGGGGTTTTTTCTTTGATAATACAATATTTTATAAGATACACGTATACCTTGATAATATTAAGTTTGATTTATAGATTTCCATGCTCATTGAATTCTATTTTTCTCTTTTATTTTTTTTTTGCTTCTTTAGAATTTATATAATATAATTTATGGGGTACAGATTATTTCTTGATGAATTATGTATATGTTTGCTATAAAAATAAAATTTTAAAACCAAACAGACTTTTTTTTATATATGACCAGGTGGGCGCCTGTCCTAATAGAAAGCGTGGACTTTATTGGCTCTAACCGGCAAACTTGGTAGACCTGGGTTCCAAAACAACGAAGTATGATTTCGTTCTATTCTGTTCTATTCTATTCTCGTATATATTTTAAAAGCCCTGTAAATAAGCAATTACCGGTACATTATAATATATTGCAATAAAATAGATTAAGATATCATAAATGTATGTTTATAAATTATTTCAATGAATATATTAATAATTACACTTTAAATAATCTTGCGGTCAAGTAAACCCTAGCCTATATAAAAAAAAGAATAATCATATTATTTACCTTAAATGAATTTATATAAACAATGTAAAATATAATTATCAGAAGTACCAATTGTGGATCAGGTCTTGATATATACATGTATACTAACAATTATAAGTACAATATCATCTGTGTATCTGTTCCCCGGGCACACAGTGCTCTAACTGTAAATGGTTAAATAACATTTGTGATAATAAAGAACAGTAAGTAGTGGTCGCACCAATTACCAAATTATAAGATATATAAACAGCTATATTGATAGCAATGTATATGTCAAACATACATGTTAACTCGAATAATGACTTAATTCAAATAAAGCATTGCTCATTTGTGACTGAAAGGATGCAAATCTGAAGCAAAACAAAACCAACTTACCTCAATCCTCAAATTCCTGGAATAACCAACAATTTAAATAGATATAAATGTAAATAATGTATAAATCACCAACTTCTCACTATGAAATTGACCTAAGAGTGATCACAATGTCACATAACAGCAATTATATTGAAAGATAAGACAAAGCTAAAAGTAAAGCGCCTGTAGCTATGACATTGTATGACAGACTGCTTTTAAATTTGCAGTCATAAGAAAGACATGTAGACAGTTTAGAACTTAGATATGAAAAGTGAAGTTATCTTTCTACTTACTTTTTTTAGGAAATGTAAAGAGCGACATTCAGTTTAAAAGTCAAATCATGTCATTGTTCAATCAATACGTTTATGATTACTTTAGATTGTGTGTATGTAATAATTATATTTACTCTCCTTCAGGCTAGTCTCTCGTGTATCCCGTAAGCAACTTGTTCAAGTTTATACTATATAACATGTGCTAAATACTTTGGTATTACTATATTGACTGAACTCGTTCATTAATCTCAGTCGTTTTTAAATGTTCCTTTTGCGTTACTTACTTTTTATGATAGACAAAGGATTTGTTTGTAAATCAAAATGTTTATAGTGTCTCATTGATAGAATATTTACGGTAAACATACACATTAATTAGGCCTATACGTAAATAAGAGCAAAATTTTTTAACATGTTAACTTAGTAGCGTGGGACAAAAAAGACACTCAAGTAAAGAAGATAAACGCCCATCTTTTTTATTATAACTAGTTTTCGTATCTGATATATTTACAACATTGCCATTAGTTTCACTTTAATATATGTTTTACTTGCCTACGTGTTTGTTGTATTGTTGTTTACTATGTTGCGTTTGGGGTATCGATAAAAATTTTTTGAGCAACCTTTACGAAAGAAAAAGTATTTCTTTTGTAAGGCATAAATAAGGAGTTTTTTTTTTTCTTAAAAAGAAATAAGATAATTATATTGAAAAATATGGAATTAAGAACAAAACTAACAATTAACTTTTATTCAAAATTACAATTTTATGTAATCATAAAAAAATCAAATTGCAAGCCAAAAATAGTTCGACAGAGCTACAACACCTTCACTGTCCATAATATACTACGATTGGATTTATGTGATCGTCTAATATCTCGATAAAATGCCGTATCAGTGTAACACAATTATCCATTTCCTTCTTGTTATCAAATCATTTGTCTGTCGAGCATGCTTGTCTTCTCATATTCTTCATAATTATCAAACCTAAATCCTCCGCTAGAGAGCGTGCTGAAATACAATGTTTGTGATAGTTTTAGTTATTTTCTTTTAGCTTTTTTTAAATAATTGGTTGTACAAAATTAACGTTTAAATTTTCGGACTGAAAAAACAAAATAAAACTGTTCATTTTTTCTACACAAGAATAACAAAATACCACCGGGGGAGTTATAAAAAAGTGGGTTAATTTTACTTTTTTTATCGCCCTTAAAATGCAAATGTACAGCAAGGTAACAATTTAAATTTCAGTATCCTGATTAAGAAAATTTTTTGTTCAGACATTTTTGTTTCAATCTAATAGGGTTTTCCATTCCCCTTAAACTACAAAATAATTTTCCTAATGAATTTTTTTTTTAAATCCCTGAAAGAGACTTGTCAGAGTTTAATAAAATCTCACATACTAATTTATACGGTCTTGTTTAAAAAAATTTAAAGTAAATATCCTATAGGATTTAATTTTTCTCAGCAATAATTAAATGAATAAAAAAATAAACCTTTAAGGGGAATATTAAGGCATTTCCCAAACCAAATCGGGAAAGATTATAATTTTTGGGAAAAATTAAGATGGGTTAGCCCCAAAATCTAATTGTTTCTTTTCAATTTTTTTTTCATTTTTTTAAACCTTTCCAAAATTTTGTAAGGGGGTCAAAAAGGAAAATTTTTAAATACATAAATGTTTTATTATGAACAATTTTTTAATAACCCTTTTAGAATAAAAGATCAACATTTGGAACAAGTTAAACAAGTTTTGGGGGCTGAAAACTTGAAAAGATGTTTTTTTTTCCCAACCCTTAAAAAGATCTTCAGTACAAAATTTTGTTTGTTTGTGAAATTTTTGTTCTTTTGTTATTTTTTCTTTTTGGCTTGTCCATTTTTCCCCCATTTAATATGTTAAATTACCCTTAGGATAGTGGCCTTTTTTTTAATTTTGTTTTTTTGACTCTTACGGGATATCGGGTTCATAACCTCTGACCTTTTTTCAAAATTCAATTTTATTTAGTTCAGCCTACGTTTTCTCGTTTTGCGCAACAATCAATTTTTTACTTTCGGACCAATGCCGCTTTTTCAGGAATGGCACTAACGGTCACTTTAAAGGTTCCAAATGACCGCCATGTCAACACATCTGCGGATGTTTCAAAATTCAAAATTTGTACCATTAATGTTAAATTTGAATTTACTTACCGCTCAGGTAGCGCTGGACGGTATTTTGCTGTACTTGACATCGTCCATGAAAAAGGCTAATCAAACCGGGAGCCTAACATTTTTTCAATTTTTTGCCGTTGGGCTTTCTTGAGGGATTCTATTTTCCCTATTTGTATTCCCAAAAGAAATACTTGGATAAGCAAAATAGTACATTTTGTCGCAGCTATAAACATTGATATATTATTGAAATGCAACCATGTTTGACAACGTAAAGCAATACAAAATTGATCCCATATTAAAATCATCAAAATTTTAATTGGTTTTGTTTATCATCACCAAAAAAAAGTCTTTTTTTTCATGTGTTTAAATTACAGTACACATTTTTCTTTTTTCCAATTTTCACCCGAACAGTTACCATAATTATGGGAATGTTAATACAATAATTTTATCTAAATAAGACATTTAAACACAGCAAAACTGCGTCATGAAAACAAAAAATAAAAAGGAAAAATATTCAAAAAAAAAAAATAATTCTGCAGCGACTATACGTACAAACCCATATGGGTTTTTTTCCATAAGAAAAACGGCATTAAAAATCGTGTAATTAAAAACACATTTTTTGATAAACAGAAAAAAATAACGTTTCTATCAGGTTGATTTTGGAAAGCTAAAGGTTTTTTTTTTTTATATTCAAACAGTAACGAATCTATCTATATAATAATTTTTGCTATCCTTAATGAGGTGTGGTCGATTTACTTAATTCGTCTTATTTTTCCATACTGGCGCTAACCCATCTGTGATATGGACACGTTCATAGGTCGTAAAAATCAAACATTGTGTTGGTATGCTATTCAAATAAACGGATACTATACGAAAGTTTTAAAATCTTCATTAATCATTAAACCATTTATTCTACTATAGAAAATTAATATAAACATGTTTGAACTTCTCTGAATTGAATGAACACATTACTCCCATAGATTTTCAACCTAAAATGTTCAAATGCTATTTAGTTGTCTGCCATCTATTATGTACGCTTGTCTAAGCAGATTTTCTAAATGAATTTTATTAACCGCTTTTGTCATTTCAGTGCAATGTATTATTAAGTTTGATTGATGGTGCCGACCTTTCCTTTAACACGGTAGCGTGATAACTCGTTTAGCTGGAAGTAGCAAACTCAATAATTCATTCGTAGCACTAAGCAAATTTTAAAAACGTAGGGGCATTTGTTAAAATAATTTGCAGATTCCAATGTATGAAAATCTTGGTAGTTTTAAATATTATCCAAGGCAACTGACACTTTCTGTAAACTTATATCAAATAACGAAAAGTATTATCGTATAGCAATTTATACAGATAAAGAGGGCCACGGTGAATACAAACGCCCCCGTTTTTCTTTGGAAACCAAAAATTCCTACCGCGTGGTTTAACCCATATGGAAGAGTATTTTTTGCAAAAAACCAAAAGAACCACAAAGTTTAGTTTTTGCGACTATTTTTTTTTTTTCACTTGTAATTACTTCCAATCAAAAAAGGGGGGGTTTTTATAAAATCTGAAATTTTTAGCACGTAAGGGGCTTTATTGTGATGTTGGTCAGAAATTACCACTTAGACGCCCCTTTTTTCTGAAATTCAAATGTTAAATATAGATAAAACCGAAAAAAACGCCAATTTTCACGCCATTTGGGCATATCTATACTAACTTTTTCAAAAATTATTTTTAATTGGCCCCTCATCTTTCCCTTAAAAGAAGGGATCGTTTTTGCATTTTCTTTATCATTATATATCCCAGCACATTTAATTTATAATTTTAAAACTTATAAACAAAATTCAGAACATAAAAGGCCCAAAAAACGAGGCTACTGATTTTACAGGGCGTAGCCTCCAGAGTCTTTTATCAATTTCGAGTGTTTTGATAATGTTTCTCTTTTGTATCATAGTCAAAAAACATGTTCCCTGTTGTCACAATATGAAACCCCAGAAAAAAGGAACCAATGAACGAGCATCTGAATATGATATTTCTGTCGCTTTCCCTTTCTCTGCAATTACAATAAGTAAACCCAAGCAAAATGAGCCAATTAATGGACATGCTCTGGAGTGCGGGTAACTAATACCTGCACTCCAGTTAACGCACTGTGCATGCATATATAAGTAATAGAAAGAGCACCGAAACACGAGGCTATCTAAATTGTACGAGGGGGCGTAGCCCCCGAGTATAAATCAGATTGCCGAGTGTTTTGGTGTTCTTTCTATTTTGTATCATAGTCAAACATGACAGCACGTTCCCTGTTGTCATAAACCCCGGAAAAAAATAACCAATAACGAGCATCTGAATATGATATATCTGTCGCTTTCCCTTTCTCTGCAATCACAATAAGTAAACCCAAGCAAAATGAGCCAATTAATGGACATGCTCTCGAGTGCGGGTAACTAATACCTGCACTCCAGTTAACGCACTGTGCATGTATATATATATAATTATATGATTTAACTCTGACACATTTTCAACAGAAAGGTCCCCACACTATGATACAATAATAGTTTATCGTACTTGAAATGTATTTGGTGATGCGAATAACTCAATACTTTTGCATGATCTAAATATTAAACTGAAAGGCAAAAAAATATAAATGTATTAAATATTGAAGATATCTTTTCCTACACGTTTTACTTAAAGTTGAATTAATAAATATATCTTACTATTTTTTAATGTTTGATAATTTTGTTTTCCTTCTTATAGCCAACGGTATGGAGTACCAAGTAACCATGACTGTGTCATTGAAATAATTAGTGTGTAGTTTGTAAGACAAAATCAAATTTCCGTGATGTTTTGATCTTCTGATTATCTTTTTGATTATTAGATCAACTATGGTAAGTTAGACTCGGATATATTGAGGAGACATATTATTTAGTGCTTTAAATATTTGGACACCGGTGTGAAAAACTCGTATTTTCTTAAAAGGCAATTCTTATCTTAAGTTTTTGGTAATACGGCAAGCAGAATTAGTAAATAAACTGCTCAAATTCAATTTTAAAAACTATCTATTAATAAGTTCTTTATTTCTTATCAAATATAACCGAATAAAGTGGAGGATAATTTAAAAGTTGCATATCGTTAGTGTATGGTAACGATTTACCCTCCCCATCCGAAAACGGGAAAACTATATATTAAATCGGTACAGGTCAAAACTATACATCTATCAAAAAATGAGTATCATGCACTTGTTTGTTTAATTGGGTTTTACGTCACATCAACATATATGGCGACCAGCTTTACTGTTGAAGGAAGACCTCACGTGCCCTTCCGTGCATTATTTCACGCACCTGAGTAGAACCACCGACATTCCGTAAGCTAGCTGGATAGCTTCCTCACATGAAAGAATCCAAAGTCCATGTCGGGATTCGAACCCACAGCGGTGTGGGGCAATCGGTTTGAAGTCACCTCAACCACTCGGCCACAGACGCCCCCTCATGCACTTGTGAAATATAACTTTTCCAATTGCCCCTGCTTTTTTGGTTATATTTGATAAAGTGTGAGTTTAAAAGTTTGATTCGGGTGGTCTTCCGTTATTATCATTAACTGATGTCAAAGTCATTTGGTATGGGAACATTGATGTTGGTATTATTATACAAAAAATAACTCATTTTATAGGTGAAAATATAAAACTAAATTGACTGAAAATGAACAAAAAGTAAAAGACTTCCGCCTTTAAGGATCGCGTTATATCTTTTATTCAACTTGTCCAATGATTTCAGTATTGAACTTACACTCATTCAATATCGTCTATTTCATTTTAAAAATGAGCCCATATAACGCATAATCTACCAACACATAGAACTTGCATTATGATGAAACCGGGGCCAGTTTTTATTTATGCTTGGTTTAGACAGAATGACAAAAGTGCAAGAAAAAGTATCTACACCGAAATTTAATTTGTTGCCAATGTCATAAACCGTCATAAATTTATTAGTGATGCATCAGCTAATCGAACTTGTCCAGACAGTTTCTTGCATATGATTTGCATCTTGTTAGGCCTAAATATACCATAAACATGATACAATGATACAGGAAACATGTTTTAGATGCAAGAGAAATGAATAACTTTTAAAAAGTGTTTAGTGGATTGGTCTACAGAAAGCACATTTTCCATAAGTTTGTCAAATACCGGTATTGATATAAAGAATATTATTTAATATTTTGTTTAAGAACACATTTTAATCATCTGCTGTATAAATATATACAATATCGGATCATATACTTGCCAACAATATCCATGATATATAATAAAATTATAATTCTGTTGTTTTTTGTTTTGTCTGAAACTAAATACTATAATTTAATTGGTCTGACACTAAAGACTATCAAGGTAATAATGTATTGTATATTTCTGTTCAAGTAATAGACGCTCCATTATACAGCAATTTATTAAATATTTTTGTTTTCCATAACTAAATTCTCTTAGGTTTAGTGAGAATAGTGTCGATTTATTTTGTACAACGTTACTTTTGTTTTTATATGAAAAACAAATAACATAAGCGAAATTACCGAATTTAAGGTACACTTTTATGCAAAATTGCAAGAATCGTGCTACTTTTCCTTTTTTCTTGGAAACTCTTGCGGACTAGGGGTTTATGTGCAAACTTAAGCTTTATATTTTAATTACAAAAGAAAACATTAAACAAGAAGACGCTGTCTTTGTGATAATAGGGAATTACAAATATAAGCATAAAACAACTAAGTATATTGTTTGTTTGGGTTTTTTTGTTTTTTTTCAACGATTGCAACAATTTCGGTCTCATTATATTGTTTGTTTTATCCTTAGATCTATGACTTTAATAACCAGTTTTGACAAAAGAACCACAACGCGAATGTCTGATCCTACCTCAATATTGGTAAATAGTAATTAATAGCTAAATAAAAAAATAAAAAATAGAATCTGTCTTATTTTTAAAACAGTGTTATCAGATATATGATTCATTATCAAGTAGTCATATTAGGTTTGATATATATTTCTAGTACATGTATGTATGTGATATTTTTTTAAAACTAGAATCCTCCTTGATTTTGCCACACTAAATCAATATTGTGAAACATATCTTAAATATAAAAGTTGTCGGTATTTATACACATGTGATGTACACAATTCACAAACGGATATGCTTTGTACATGTTGTAACTAATAAAGTAAATAGGAATTAATAACAAAATCTAAAAAGTTAACGTAACATGTTAAATCACTTTCTTATTCGTTCACTTAAGGTAGCGATCATCAGCGATATGACATAGTGAAAGCAATCCATTTTACGGAGCTTCAGAAGAATTGAATATACATTTAAACAATTGTTATAATGTAGTATGTGCAAATGAATTCTTTAATCTAGCCGCGTATAAATTGGATGTATAACGTAAGAACAAAAATCAAGAAATTTCAAAAACGCACTCTATTTCTAATGGCATTTTGATTCTCCTAATTATCGCCATTGACACAAGAATATAAATTATATTTTTATAAAGTCTGTGCAAAAGAGGCATGACGAAAATTTCTAGTAACATGTTTCTTGATGATGAAGTGTTTAATCATTTTATTTTTTTATTCTTAATATATGTTTTAATCATTTTTATTATTAATTAGATTAGAATTAGAAGATTTTTTTGCCAAAGGTTTCCCGTCGAGATCAAACTACAACAAGAATATGTAAATATTTTCCTAACTTTAATTAAGCTTACTGAAAGGACAAATGCGATGATTCTGTGCGTGTTGAATACAATGTCTTATATAATGTCTATATACACGGTGCATTCACGACTATATCAATTTTACGGTGACAGTAAGTTATTGAGATAAATTCAAACAGACAGCTGCAATATCCTTTATATCAGTCGACTAACTGAACATACAGCTAATGTTGATGTACTTTAGCCATGGCATAACTGACAGGTGAATTTATTGCTTCTCAGCAAAATTGAAAAGAGAAACTTTCAAAGCTAAACTTTGCAAATACTTATGTTAATAAAAGTGGAAAAGTTTTTTTTGAGAAAGATAACTTGGGTGCGTGACTAAGAAATAAAATACAGGAACAAGCAAAAAAAGTTAGGGCATTTGACATAATTAAACGAAATAGCAATCTGCAAAAAATAAAAATAAATAAATAAAAAAATAAGAAAGACAAATGATATAAATAAATAAATAAAAATAAAAAAGTAATCTCTTTTAACTTTCTGTTTAATATTCATAAATCTTCAGTTGTGATAAGGTTAATTGCATGAGAAACCTTAATGATAAATAAGAAAAAGCCGATCAAAACTTATTCCGTATATAGACATTTAAAAAGAAGATTAAAAGGTATTAAATTAATCTTAATCTGATGATCATGTTTCTATATAGGACAGTGGAGCCAAGCCCTGAATAATAAACTGACTCTAAACCCAGGAATCATGCGTTCGAGGCTTACTCTGGTCACGGTGATGATTCCTCATATTGCAGCAGTACTAGTTCGTTCCAGAAAGCGGACTAGAAAGTGATTATTATAAGTTGCAAGAACTTGTTTTGCAATCGAGCTAAAGTAAATATACAGCTGTTTAACTACCTCATGATATTAAAGGCCAGGCTCATTTCTTTATTTACCTCAGTGTCGAAATACTTTAAATTCATAACTTATGTGTGACTTTGAGTAATACCATATTCCAATAATATATGGACATATTGTTATACAAGGGTGTATTAGGGCACATGAAATATCATCAATTTGATAAAAAAAAACGTGTTATTTGATGGAAACGAATGCATACTTTGTCCCAAGTTTATATAATTATTAATATAAAGTTTACAGACGTTAAGAAACGACCATCAATATTGTGTCAGTGCGAAATGTTGAACCAGTTATTTGAACCGAAGTAAATATTGTAAAAGTCTTAAATTATTAATGTTACAGTTCGTTTTATCTGATAAATGCCAAGCACATTATTTGTTTAATTTGCTTTTAACTCTACAGAATAATTACATTTTAAGATGCATTGAAACATAAACAAATATAAATGAATGATGCGGGTCTGTCATTTCCATATTTTAAAATTGATCTTTATATGATAAATGTGATTATATATTATGGTGTTAATGAAAATATAATTACATTGTTGACGTAACAAATGTTACATGTTTGCTGTGAATTAAAATTCGTTTAGCAAAGAGTTCGGCTTACCATATAAGAATATATAATAATAACATAATTATTTACTAAAGCGTCTGCATTGCGTAAGTTTTTATTGATTTAAAAGTATGTAAAGATATGTATTTATTGCCAGTAGTTTATATATTTACTGCCAGTAATCTATAGAATCATTGCTAGAAATTGAAAAAGAATTATTCAAAACACTTGTATTAAAGACAAAAAACACACAAAAAAAACCATTGCATATTTCCTTAAATGCAAAAGGCGCATGCACAATATCATGGCTAAACGGTTAAAGTGATAACATAATATTTTGAATTTGAAAATTTAGTTCTGTTTACGTACAATGCACGTGTTTAAAAGAACAGGGATATTTGCGTAACATCTCTTTCCATTATCGGCAATAAGAATATCAAACCTATCAGTATATTCGCCATGGATAATTCGTCCGTTGTATTAACTGCATTGATTGCATATGAACATAGAAATTATTTTTTGAATTGTGCATATTTATACTTTTTCTTAAAATCTTAGTGTAGTTTTCTCAAGGTCGGTTTTGTTTCATTACCTTGGCTTATCTGAAGGTGTGTGGCTTTAAAAAGAGACATTTTAGCAATTGTAAATATATTTAATTAGATAAATACAGAATCCCTAAAGAAAGCCCAACACGGCAAAATTGAAAATGTTGCAGGCTCGGTTTGATTGAGCCTGTTCATGAACGGTATTGGAAAGTGCAAGTTACCGTCCACGCCCCCTAGCAACGGCTTAAGCAGAATTCAACATTTAAACATGAAATAGTAAAATTTTGAATTTAGAAACATCCGCAGATGTGTTCATACGGCGGTTATCATGGAACCTTCAATGTGACACTTCCGTGCCATAACATGAAAAGCGGCGTATGGTCCCCAAGTAATAAAAAGCGTGTGCCCTAAACGAGAAAACAATGGGCAGAACTAAATAAAATGGAATTTTGAAAGGGGATCAGAGGTTATGAAGCCTGCATATCACAGATAAGACGTCAAAAGACACATTTAAAAAGCAGGCCTCATATCCTATGGGTGATTCAACATTATTCAAGTAGGAATATTGGAACCACCCAACTAGAAAATGCCGAAAAGTTGAAACTAAAAATACCACAAGCACAACAATAATGTCGTGCTGAACGATCTTCAAGGATCTTAAATATAACATCATTGATTAAATGTACGGGGAGACTTTTTACAGCCGCCACACGGCACAAATAACACGATGTGATCATGAATTAGATAAATACAGAATCCCTAAAGAAAGCCCAACACGGCAAAATTGAAAATGTTGCAGGCTCGGTTTGATTGAGTCTGTTCATGAACGATATTGGAAAGTGCAAGTTACCGTCCACGCTTAAGCATAACTTACCGTGCATATCGGTAAAGGTGCCCTCTTTGTTAAACCATTGATTCATTTTACCCACAGATTATACCAAGACGATGGGTGTGGCAAAACATCGCGATATTGTGTAGCTTATTGTGAAGTTATAGACATTAAAAAAGTAGAAACATTCCTCAGGAAGACATATTTAGAACATTCTAATGATCCCTGGTATACAACTTTTTCACTCAACATGCCACATTTTGATACTAGAGTGAACATTTTCTGGATTGGTGAATGTCGCCTCCTTGTTTACAGCAAGACCTGTGTATGTGCAAAGAGGGTACCGTTGTTACAATAGTAGAGTTCGCAAAGAGGGTACCGATATGGATATGCACCGTGTCACTTATCTTACAAGAGTACATGCAATTTGCATTTCACATTTACATGCATCTAGTAACCGGGCCTGCAGCATATCTAATGTTACACGTGTTTGGTGACGTTTCAAATTCCAGCAGTCATTAACATTGGTTTAAAGCTTATCACATGTAATGCCTTTATCATTAAAGTAATAGTATTTGACAAAACAAGCTGCACTCAGTGAATATGCATAAATATTTGTTACTCAAAAAAAAAACAACAAAAAAACAATTTGGAAACGGTTTTAACTAAATCTAATAACGCTTTAAGTGAAATATAATTTTACTTCAAATGTCTTAATATACGCCCCGTCGCGTTCTTTGAAGATTGTTTCCAATTAGAGATTTAACAATTTATTAAGTCAGAAAACTAAATTATAATTTTAGTAGGTGGTTGTCTACGTCAAAAGAATATTGTTTGAAGATCTAGTCCGCGGTATAAGATTATGATAAACCAACGACTGAATATGTGTTTCAATGTATATCACATAAAAAGGCTAACGTTGGTGTGGTATGATGGTATGGTATCGATTTTAATAATTGCATCGTCTGACTCCAAGTTGACTTGCACCTCTATATCAAACAACTGGCATGCTTTACAATGAAGTTATTCAGACGGTTTCGTCTCGCTTCTGACATACACTTTGACTACGTAAAAATATTACATCATAAATCACAAAGGCATCTCATTCACATTTGTTGTGCTACGATCCAGCCATAAAATATTTATACACAATGTCATGTTGAAATAAAACATTTTCTGAAAAGTTATATTCTTTAAAGAACATGAAACTATGATTGCAAATTTATGTTAAAGATGTTTTTTTCAGGCCTTATTGATAGGTTATGGATAATAAGATAACGCCACTATGTGTGTTACCAGTACTATAGCAAATAAGCAAATAAACATTACATTAACATTTGTTGCTCTAATGTTTTTTTTCAAAGCATTTAAATTTTCATTGAACAACAATACTGTTTTATTACTATCTTTGTCGGTGGATCTACTCAGGTGTCCGTTCGTGCCTTAAAAAAAGCTCTAAAGGCATTTCTCCACCGTCGCCAAATAATATATACCGTGTTGGTTCGACATAAAACACAACCAAGAAAATGAAAACAGATATATTGATATAACAATGCGTAAAATTGATTTGTTCCCAGACAGGTGAAAAATTTATGTGCTATTAATTCAGACAATTAAATATGATTATTTTACAAAGCTATGATAGAAAATCATTTTACCTACTCAGTAAGAAATATATGTATAAACCCCTTGGCAACAACTGTAGCCTGATATATTTAAAATTAATATCTAAATGTTTCTGTGTAATATAATATATTTAGATATGTTTATACTAATAGGAATGAAAACATTGAAAAATATTAATGTTTACAATATCAATATCTTTTAATGTATTCTTCATTTAATTACGCCAAAAGTGACGTACATCGTCTAAAACGATCCATGTTCTAGTTTCGTTTATACAAATTTATTTTACTTGAATTATATAAGAAGCTGTATGCTTATTGAAATAAAATCAAAACCGTTCCTAGAACAATAAGTGATAAGGTTAGTGTCGTAAAGACGACGTTACGTTAGCGGGAACGGCAGGCAGACAACGTTACGTTGGCGGGAAGAAGAGTTCATACGACGTCATTTCCGTTGCATTGTTATTTTACCGTTAATAAACATTATCATTTTAGACACAACGCAAAGTAGTTGCTTCTCATTTCACTGACCACTTTTACATTTTGTACGAGGAAAAAACAAAAGTGAGAAGGCATACATTTGTCTTTTTACTTGTGCTTCGACCAGAGCTGTTCATCTAGAAGTAGTCTCAGATATGACTGAATCTTCATTTTTACAAGCGTTTAGGCGATTCAGTAGCAGAAAATCTCTACCCAAGGTTATGATATCTGATAACGGAGCAACTTTTCAAGCAGCAGCAAATACAATACGCCAACTAATGAATTCTACTTCCGTAAAAGACACGTTACACAACCATGGTACAGAGTGGAGGTTTATTCCCAAGCGCGCTCCCTGGTTTGGTGGTTGGTGGGAAAGATTAATCGGTCTTACCAAAACAGCTATCAAAAAGGTTCTTGGTAAAGCATACGTCACTTATGATACTTTCCAAACAATCGTAACAGAAGTAGAAAGCGTCATGAACAACCGTCCATTGACTTACGTTACGTCAGAGTCGACCGACCCAGAACCAATTACACCAGCTCATTTGCTATACAGACGGCGTTTGACAACCCTGCCTTACAATGAAGATAATTCCGAACTAAAACCAGTTTCAAGAGATGGGATCACCAAACAAGCGAGAATACAGGCACAGATAATTAGTCATTTCCGGGATAGATGGCGTCACGAGTACTTGACGTCATTACGCCAGTATCACAAAACTACGAGAAACAATATACAAACGATTAAGGTCGGTGATGTAGTAATTATTCATGATGAAACCCCGAAATCACAGTGGAAATTAGGAACTATTGAACAATTGATCACTGGTAAAGATGGATTGACACGAGCGGCCATGGTTCGCACCAGTAACGGGCACACTACATCAAAACCAATTGTAAAGCTGTACCCCCTTGAGACTATGTAACAGTTACCATATTTTGCGCCTGGGAGGATGTCATTAACTTTAAGACGACGTTACGTTAGCGGGAACGGCAGGCAGACAACGTAACGTTGGCGGGAAGAAGAGTTCATACGACGTCATATCCGTTGCATTGTTATTTTACCGTTAATAAACATTATCATTTTAGACACAACGCAAAGTAGTTGCTTATCATTTCACTGACCACTTTTACAGTTAGCAATGAAAGCAATGTAAAGTTTCTTGCTCAAGGAAACGACGGGTTTTCCCTGACAGGGTTTGAACCCACGCGGTCAGCAATCCTTAGATAACTACTCCGACGCCTCTACCACCCGGCTAGGCCGCCATGGAATGACGAAAACAATGTACATGTTTGACCGATGATAATTACAGATTACATCTTGGTTAATCTTCACTACTCTTATTTGATTTAAATTCTATTGCTTCGTGTCATTTTATTTGTATATTTTCAGAGGTGTGATGCAAGACTTTTATATGCGTGTTTGTGCCAAAAAATTTCATAAAAGATGAACAATACACGACTGTAATTCAAGATGTTGCATTTACAAATAACACTAATACTTATCCTAAAATATATACAACACAAAATCAAAAGTCAGTAAACATACAAACCGTGAGAAATCATGTCGCCAGCCTTATATACAATACATATTGAACATACAGTAATAATACTGTCGTATAAATTTTGATAAACATGACGTCAAACTTTACTGATGGTAGACAGAGATCGATAATTTATTATCCTTCCAGATGAAAAGATCTAATTTTGTCAAGTAATACATTCTTCTAGCTATCGCATTATCTTAATATATAATAAGTAGTTTTCACTTATGTCACTAAAAGGAAACTTGGGATTGCTACTTTTAAGTTTTAGAAATTGGCAAGGTATATTATAAAGCCATTGAGTCAACTCAAGCAATATTTACATAATGTAATTCAACTGAATTATAAACAGCTGTGATCAATAATTAGAAACAGAAGAATTCGTCATAATTACGCAAAATTTAGCCTTTTGTCATTATTATGTATGTAGAAAAAGCAAACATGATTCGTTGTGTACAGACATTGATTTTAGTGTGCAATCACGTTTCATCAGTATATTTCAACATGAACCAAACTAAACCACAATGACACTATGTTCATTTATCATTTTAACGTTTGTATGAACGAAGATTAGTGAATAGATTATAATAGAAGCAGATATAATTATGATAGAAATATTATTATTTTTGTTACATCAATTAAGTGCGATTATAAGAGAAAGCTACTGTATGGCAAACATGTCTTTTTCTTCTTTTTTTTTTCTGAAATCTTTCTAAACATAAATGTTTTACACATGTTTGTTTATTGCTATCGTAATGTACATACATTTGTTCAGGTGAAATGAGCGTCATTTGGCAGTCTCTCCAACAAACAGTAACGACCATTGGCATATCAACAGCAGACACAGACAAACTGGTAAGCCTTCGGCCTCTGGCAACAGTTCCAAATGTCACCCCTGATACCTCGGGGCAACAGTTTTGATTGTTTCACAAACACCCATGAAATAACTGTATTTTTTTTTTGAAATATCATGATTAATTATCTAGTTTTATGTCTCCATGCTTTTGTCTTTTGTTTTGATTTATTTATTAGGTGTTATGTGTATAAATGAAATAAAACTTGATTCCAAACTTACACAATAGCCGAGATCTTAAATAATTCATATGTTTTACAATTATACACCTCCATCTGTAACAATTAAGGAAATGCCGTTTAATATCTGATCTTATTTCTCGTGGATTGTGATCTAAATTTGCGTGTGCCATTAACATATCAATTTGTAATTGCAATTATCAGAGATATTATTAAAATCAACAAGACATTATTATGCATTATTAAAATGCTGCAATTAGTGTTAATTGCATTCGTGCATTAAAACTCTTTATATTGACGTCCCCTTCTCTGATTAATGTATTTGATTAGTGTTTAAACCGTGTTTTTACATGATAAATTATTGTTATCAAGTCTATTATTTTTTATAATTCATATGGTTCCATCAGTGGAAAAAATATGAATCTTTATTGTGTTTAATTCATAAAGTATGAAACAAAATATTTTTGAACGCAACTTGACTTCAAGTTATATCGACCTACATTTTTTTCTTTAACCAATTATCGGTACCAAGACATAAAAATGATTTTATATTACAATAAATTCGTTATAAAATTTGTAATACTAGGCAGCAAAGATTGTTTCATAAGACGTCAAAACAAATTTAACAAGGACTGCAAAAACAACAACTAAAAGACACGCAAAAAAAGAAGCAGAAAAGAAAAGAAAACAGCAACAACCACATCAACAAAACAAAAATACGACAACATCAAGAAAATATATCTTGAAAAATTAAAATCCCGAAAGTGTTAACAAAGCACAAATTTAATGGAAAACAGCAATTAGAAACTATGAAAAACTAAACTTTATATGGCTCTGTTATTTCTCAAAATTGATAAGAAAAAACTATTGGTGAAATGTCTATTTGTATTTGAGCTGCATGAACAATTACCATTGACTGCGCGATTACATTAGGAGGAATTAATGTCTTAAAAAACTAGCTACATAAAACTAAGTGCATAAACTGTAACCTTTCTATAACACCTTTCTTGTAATTAAACTGGAATCAATTTTTATCCATAATAACATTTACAATTATAAATTACAAAACTACATGTTTATATATTGCAAAACATCAAAAAAAGAAAGGAAAAGCAATTTTATAACGTCGCGTACATATTGCATAATACAGCAGGAAGGCATATACATTTACAAAACAATATAAAAAACATGTCAAAAAAGCACATACATTAAAATTACACAGTAACTGAAGGCGCTATATTTGAATCTTTCGTAAGTAAGACAGGCACCTTTTGATATTGATTTATCAGGCATAAAGTGCTGTTTTATTTGTATAAAGTAAAAGTTTGTTATTTGATTGAAACAGACAAAAACACAAATTAAAACATCACAAGGTATTTGCCGAATTTTATACCTCGGAACAAAATTCAATCCGTTGAAGCATCTATTCCCATTTTGAAATAAAATTCGTCTTCTGGTGTAAGCCTATCACAAAGTTTGAAAATTTATTCTGTCTATTAATACCTCTCTATCTACTATATTTTAGAGTATGGATTAACCTGACCGAATTAAACATGGTCTTATATATAAATATAAATACGGCACACGTATGTTTTATATTGATTATTTTTTGTTTCATTGAGATCTATTTAAAGCAGTCTAACAATTTTCAGTATTATTCCATATTTTGGCCTTTATGTCATTCAACGCACGTAATATCGGCGATGACAAGGCTATTTATTCGGCGTTCATAATAAGTGTTTGACAGTCTTTTAAGTAGCGCCTTGTTTTATATAGACTTAAGCAGAAAGATATACACAAAAGTTGACAGGCGCTAATGAAAACTTGTATTCGTATAGTTCCCAAAAGTACTTCCCAAATTGTCGGTGTGAATCCATAAAACAATAAGTTTCAAGAAATACCAGAGAAAATGTCAACTACGAAAATGGGATTAAATTGTCTCTTGATACATAATTCATGTAACTGTTAACAATGTTTACATATTCTTGAAAGAAGACATAAATGTGTCTTATTGAGCGAAAGTACTAAGACAGTATTCACATGTAATTTGCACTCAAAGGAAAGGTTGTTCAAGGGAAAGTTTAGATTTAAGCACTTTTTCCGGTAAAATTTCTGCCAAATTCGTCGACGAGAATCCTTTTATTAATCCTTTTCCGAGAAATTTCGATGAAAATGTCAAGGAGAGAATGAAATGAGCTTGTCTCTGGAAACAGCTCAAAATATTACAATATGATTAACAAGACCAACAAGGAAAGGCGGCGTTCAATGAACGCATCCCCATATGACCCAGCAACAAGAACCAGTGGCAAGGAGCCCAGGCGGACCCCAAACAAAAACAGGACAGGGCAAAGACAGAGCACGGACAGGTTAATAACTAAATGATAAATGATTTGTAACTGACTAGGAATACAAATAAAACAAATATATGATTGAATAATAGGCCCACAAAGGGAAAGGGGACAGGAGACTGGGGGAACGGGGGATGGGGGTTAATCAAAGAAATAAAACCTAGGGGCAATGGGGAAGATACTTATCGTAGACGAGAAAACAACAAGGGACACAAGCAAAAGTGTCACCAAAACAGTATGAAACAACATAGACATACATCTGAGGAACAATGAGGGGCGCCACCTTTAACTCGTCTAAACCTGGACCCTGTTTATGTTTTCTTGAAAGAAGCCATTATTGTTACTAAGTGATAAAATTTAGAAAATATAATAAACGTTTAAGCGAATAAATTCCGTTTTTAAATTAGATAAGGGCATGTAATGCTCATATGAATTTCTTTCATGACAATATGTAACGATATAATATATTTTGATAATGTTTACATAAAGCGTATGATTTTTAATATATTTTCCACAACTAACTACGAAATACTATGAATATCCCAATAGTCTTGATGTGTCGCTGTGCAGCGCAAATAAATTTATCATGGTGTTTTAAGCTTTCTGCTGACAGTTAAATATATGTGAGGTCAAAAATTGCAGTTGACAGTCTGAGATGAAGTTAGAACATTAGCTCATTGTATTTATCAATCCCCTACACAATTCGAATTATCACACAACATAAGAACCTTAAACAGATAAATAAGCGGAGCATAATAATGCATAATCCTTAAAGATCCTGTAACACAATTTTTCATGGTTTTATTTCATAAATATGATGCTCAAATTAAGATTTGTCAATATTGTAAGTTCCAATAAGCATTATTTATAAAGATATTACCCAATTTAACATTTCATGTAAATATAGGGAGGTAATTAGAAACTCATTTTCTATAAATTGTAAGTCAAATTTTCCAATAAGAAATGAATGCAGGTAATTATTGTTTAAATATAATGAGCACAAATATTTGCAGTACACATTTTACATATTCTCCGATGTTTGAAAATTGTTTTATTTGCATAAACATATACCAAATATATATTTTTTTGCAAGTGTGGTATACACACAGTAACAATATCAATCACACATTATACAGGATCTTGAATGGTTTTGCAACGGGTATGAATATGATTGTCTGTAATTAATGCAAATCTTAGGCGCACTGTCGTATATAAAATCAGCAAAGACACACAAACGATTGTTATTCAGATGTGACCTTTACAAATGAAAAGGAATAATTCATTTTGATCAAGCACTAAGATGTCGCACGTTGTCTACCATTATGTTATTATAGACAAGTTAAAAGGGTATCTGTATATCGGTACATATGCCCATAAGTTTACAGAAACCGAATATGATGTATCTTCAATATGAAGAATTTTAATTAGACTTGAATGACTGACAACTGCATACAATTGAGAATCATCATAGATTGAAAATCTGTTTTTACTATATTTTATCCTTTGATACTATGTACGAACCTTCCAGATCTAAATTGTTTGTATTTAGCTATTGAATGATAATTAGACATGTATATATTTGCTAAAAAAATATCTAACTTTAATATTAAAAATCGTTCATCAAAGACTAATATAATCGAGGCTAAAAAGTTAAAGAATATCACGTTTGAAAAGAACAACAAATTCATGTATATACGTATACCAACCTGATGTATGTTCTATAAATTGCTGTCGGTAAGTGTTGATTAAAGACTAAATTCCGAATCCTGCCATAAAAACTGAAAGTTGTCCACTTCAACATTGACCTACAAAATGATTTTCTGAAAATTAAAAATCTTGTCTATCGAGAATCTTAGTATTAGAGTAATATATACGTATTTCTTTTTTTTCAGATTAATTAATGTTTTTTTGTTGTTTTTTTTTTTTTGGGGGGGGGAGGGGGTAGTGGTGGGGTGTTACTAATGTGATATAAAGCTATTTTGTAACAAATAACACGGATTGACTATTGATTCCTCGTTAATATAAATGTAAACTCCTGACAAATGTAGCTTCTCCGAGAGCATTTGAACTTTGATTATGATCTTTATCATCGCTTTCATCTATATCTCATGTATGCAGTTTAGTGAGTGCACATTGTTAGAAACTTCAAACAGCTTCTTACAATAAACAGTTGGAAATAACAAATCAGAATTATTTTTGCTTTAATATTTCTATAGTTTTGGAAAATGAGCTTAATAATTATCTTTATTTTTCAAACTAAGTAAATTAATCTCATTTTCTTTAACATCCTGCTATTCCACGATTTACAGACAGTCCAGTAGCTAGAGTGAATGTAATCGTCACACTCTTATTGACAAGATATTCCACTGCAGTGAAATGTTTAAATATTTAATCCAAAAGACATTTGCAGTGAAAGGACTCAGCTGCAATACAATGTACCAAAAACCTAGACTGGTGTCAAAGTTCTTTAGGATGACAGAAGCACATGTGTAAGATTGTTGACCTTGGTCTTGTAGACACTCTAGGGGTATGTATAAATACATTTCATTATTACAAGATCCCTTTTATCTCATCTAATATGCTATTAAATGTAAATACGTCTAGACCAAAATACATTTTTATTGCAATGTTACAAATAGTCAAGATAAAAGTTAGCTTGCTTCGTTGGAGAATCTGAAAAATATAATGCTTTTATATAAAAGTATAGTAAACTAATTAACGGTTATTATACTAGTTAAGATGTGGAACGGTATTTGGCAATATAGATATCATCTTACAATCAACACTCAACATGTTTCGGGATTTCGTTATGTTTTGAAACCCTTTTATCAAATTGAAAACTTGTTATTTACTTTGGACAAGTTTGTTTTTTCATATATTTTACTGCACATCTGTTTCAACATTATGTATATCAACATTATGTATGTCACATAAAATAAATAATAACTTTATGAATTGTCATGTCGCATTTTGTTTTTGATGCATACTTACTGTTGTCTGAACATTATGTAAGAGTAAAAATATCATCCCGAGCGCAATACTATTATCCGACGCTTATTTTTCTACGAGGGATGATATTTTCTTGTTGTTCATTTACCTTTGCGTATTGTGTTTTCTTACCCCGAACATAAATCATTGTAATAATACTATAATTTGTAGACCTTTGGACAATGCATTGTAAGAGTTATTCTTTAAGTCTCAAAAATACTATCAGGTTCTAGCAACTTTGATATCTTTACCGATATAATTGTTATGTTTTTTCTTTTCGTTTTCCATTTTTTGTATAGTTATATATTGAAGTATGGTACGAAATTTATCAAAACTAAATATTATCTTGACGATATGGTAAACTCGCATTTAGTTTGCTAGAAACTATTTTTAAATATACAATTTTACAAAGTAGTTTAAATGTTACAATTAAAACATAGACCATTATAATATGAAATAGCATCACAATATAATTATAAAAAAGTATTTATTAAATAACTAAAAGTAATAACATCAATAAAAGAATGAAATATTTCACATGTTGTCCGTGCTTTAGCGTTTTATTAGGTTTCCATTCAAAGTTCCATTTTGTTTCAAAACAATAAATTGCTAATTGTACCGGGAAAAAGAATCATTCCTTATTGCTATATATTCAAACAAAGACACAACAATTACATGTCTAGATCTGTAAATACATGTAATGTTATCGTTAATTTAAGATTCCTTATGTTAATTGTATTAAAGGTCCAGCTGCATGGCTCTCCCACATAATTTCTTGAATGGTCTGCAATGTAGCGATCTATATTTTCTATTTTTTAATGTTCAATCGATGGTGATACAACCTTTGGCGTATATATCATACTGGATAATAAATAAACGTATGTTATTTGGGTACATGAGCGCATATTCTGTTTGTGTATTTCTAAACTTAGCTTGTTTCAATTGAACAAATGTTAAATTAAAGTAATCTAAATTATGCACAATTCAATACGTATTTTCAAAAAGAAAGAAAAAAAGCGTCACTAAAGAGTTACTTTTTCTTGTATTTTGTGTTAGACTGAATGCTTTTTGCATTGTGAAAATTGTAGAATTCAAAATTTGACTTACACATATTTATAAAATCTCAAGGATATATTTGGTCGCTTTGATGAATAGCTTTCTGGCCGTATGCTGACCGAAAGTCTCTTGTGTTCAGACTAAATGAAAGTAATATTCCCTCAAGAAATTCATCATTTAAAGGACAAAATACTCCCGGGCTTTTTTTCTCTTTTCAGACGCTTAAGCGAAAACATTGAAAGTTTAGACAGTGGAAATCAACAAAACTATATACATTAGGTATTAAGTTTGTCATAATTTGCCAAGTTTGCAAACGTATTAAGAGGTAATTTTAAATAAAAAATAAAATAAAACCGAGTGGAATGACAAAGAATTTGTTAACTGTGCTATTTCTCAAGGGATAACGTTCATAACATTTAATTTAAGATATAGACAGATAAGAAAATATAGATTTTTAATTTACATCTAGATACAAATGTTTATAAGACAAAACATAGAACCCCGATAAGAAAACTGTAGTTGGATTGTTTACATCATCATAAAATATATTTGTTGTAAAATAGTTTATAATGTTTAGAATTATTATGCACTTTTTAATTACATTTTCATGATGACGATTTGTGATAAAGTTAAATCCTAATACTATCATTTACCATGTAAACAATTAACAAAAGAAACGAAATCAAATTTTTTCTTGCTATAACAAATAGTTTAAGAATGTGTTAAACGATCACTATGCATGTATATGACTATCTATACATGTTGACTTAATATCAAACATGTATGACTATCTTAATAATATCAATGTGTGTGTAAGAAATAAAACGGAAACGGTCATGAAACCCCTCAATGCATGCATGCATATCAATTCTTATAAATATCATATTTCAAAGAGGTCTAACTTTTGTACAAATAATGTAAATTCATAAATGGACTTTGAATATGATTCATTTTGTATGTAAATTTTTTTTCAGCATAGTTTATCAAACACTCTTAAACGACATTTTAATTAAATATTAAAGGAAATGTTTCTCTGTTACACAACATTGAGTTGTGCCACTTAACTATTGTGTTGCCATCTCACATTTTTGCCAAGTTTAGTTGGAAGATTAACAATCTCTTATTGATCCCCCGATTTTTAAAACATTAGTTGTGATACTTCTAAGTATTTGTAATAAATCTTATCCATTCTAATTACCAATAAATAATGAAAATCATCTGGTGTTTACTCTTGTTCTATCATTACAAAAATCTCCATCAAATGACTAAAATGATTGATTGGCATCTCAGATTCCCTCGGAAATATAACATTATCCTCGAAGTAATTGCTTTCCAATAAATGTACAAGAGTGTGTTTAGCTTTAATAATTGGCTCCAAAAATATAAGGGTATTGGCAAAGACAATACATTGCGGAATTATTGTTTGAGACATGGTATATTTTTGTATCGTTCTTGCTTTAAAATGATAATTGATTTTTGTCAGATTATTTCAGTAAGTAAATACAAATTACAAAACTGTCCTTAGAAAGAATATTTTTGACATAGTATGTTTTTATATTATTGACTATGTTGCGAATTGTCCTAGAAGTCATTTGAAACATATTTGAATTTAATAAATTTCAGTACATATGTGCAACTTTTGAAGTTAGTAAAATAGAACTTACAGAACAGTGTGCAATATAATAGAATACATTGGTTGCATTAAATATCATTGCTTAACATACATGCATTGTAAATGAAGATAATTAACGAATCGTACGTTTTGTGGATGCGTCCTTTTCATCTTTAGTTGTATTCAAGAATTGAAATGATGATGAGCTTACGTCTCTGAGATATATCCAAACTTGATGACACATGCATACAATGCATTTGTACCAACGTGTGTGTTCTAAACTAAATGTATAAGACGGATTAAAACTGAATCCTCAGAAGCTGCTACATAAAACAATCTTCAGTCATTTATTTTAACAAGCATGTGTGCCAATTTGATATTGTACATATATAACAATGAAAACGAATTGAATCTCGACATATTGTTATTATTTTTAAAGGATAGATCGAATATAAAAAACTACACATTCTTAGTATAAATACATGTTTGGAATATTGATAAGGTGATTATGGAGACAATGAAAAAACAAAAGAGACATTCGTACATAAATTTGTTTTGACTTGCTCCATATACTCTTTTGTTATAATAGGAACATATTTTCAGGATAATGTACATATGATGCAGAGACCCAGGTTGCTTACAAATGGTTGCTGATTCTACTCGTGTGTAAAATAATGCACAAAAATACTAAATTTTCACTTTATTTTTATTTATAGAAACATGTGCTGAATTACATAAATCGTATACAAAGTGAACCTTGATTCCTAGAATTTCAAAATGAAAGTACACCTTGAGCATTATTATCAGAAAATTTACTATCAAAGCACGTCTCTCTCAAAGTAGAACAATATATCATCTATCTGTAGTTAATGCATATATTATTTTTTATACTCAAATATAACATAAAATTTAATCAAACAGACATTTTTTATGTTTAAATGTTTACTTTTTTCTAGGTTGGTAAAAAAATCAAGTGTATGTAAGAAGGAAACAAACTTATACCTAAAATAGGCAAAAGTACATATATGTTAAACACTTATATCTCTATCTTAAGATTAAATTAGATAATTAATATCCATGTTTTTATTATTATTTGTTAAACTGACAAATAAAACGTGGACTTCGATTCAGTGCAAAATATCAATATATTTAAAAGCTTTACATTTATGGTTAGCCACGTTAACAATTACTATAATAGAAAGCTTTTCACATAGCACTTATTACCTTCCTAGGCCGCAATTTGGGACAGAGGGGGCATTCTAAATATATCATATGCTTAAATTAAGATAACCATATCTCATAATTCTATCATCTTATGAAAATTGAGAAAAATCTTTTGGAGCTTTAATAGTATTTTACCGCACATATGTGTAGATGAATTTGACAATGCACGTAAATCAGGTTTTTATATTGATTTTTTCTTCATACTTTGTCACTTATATTTAATAGATTATTAACCCCCAAAATGGCTTCCACGTATGAAACTTAAAACCGGGAGTGTCACATGAAGAGACACATGAAAACATCAGAATGACATGTTATACACCTTATCCAGATGGGAGCGGTGGCCTAGTGTTTAAGGTGTCTGCCTGTCAACCTAGACATCGTGGGTTCAATCCCTAATCAGGTCACGATCATGATTCTTCATGGGACTGCAATACTGGTTCGTTCAAGAAGACGAACTCGAAAGTGATAAACATACGTTGCAAGACCTTTTTTTTGCAATCGAGCTAAAATAAATACGTTTAAACCAACTTATCCAGACAACATGTGAGCATTTTCATATTTTGTTAAGTTTAAAAGTTAAAGGCGATTTCGATCGTTTGAATCAAGTGTACACAAACACTTTTTGTTTTGCCCTTAAGTTTGCAACTGGTATTGATTAGCAATATTGGCCTGAGACATTTGAATATTCAATGACCTTTTGTCGGTTATTGTCGGATTCCGAGGTTAATCATACGGCGGATTTTAAAGTATGATGTAACGGTAAACATATACGACACAATGTTAACAACACAAAAATCAACTAACTACCCTCAGTGTAAAGGAGTCAGACTTTATGTTTCAAATTGAAGGCTGTATGTTCTAATCTTCACGAAAAATAATTATAGTTTTATATTCTATTTTGAGAAACTTGACAACTATTTTTTTTGCATGCCAATCACCTTTTGTATTACTATTCAAATAGAAATTATGAAACTTTACATAGACACCCATATATCAAAATTATTATTGTCTTTAAAGACATAGCTCACTTTGTTATACATGTATTTATTTTCAATGAAGAAAATCAATAAATCGTTATTTATTACAAAAAGGACATCTGACTAACATTTACTCTTTATCTGTCAGATGATGTGCACCTGCCCGTTACTCATTACGACCGGATACTAAATAATATATCATTTTTATATATTATTTTTTCAAACGATATATTTTTAAAAAAAAAATAAGATTTATAGCCTGGGTTCCAGTCTGTTGATTTTTTGTTATTTTTCTAATTGACAAATCGACAATTGATACAATTAAAACGACGAACGAATACGGAATAGCGCATATTTTATGAATAAAAAAACATGTTATAAATAAGCAAAAACTATCAACGCCTGAATCCCAGGCTAAAGATTTATATTGCCAGAGGTTTACCGGGAAGATCAAACTACAACAAGAAAATATTTTCTTCTCTCAAATGGAGCTAACTTAAAGGGCAAATACGATGATTCTGTGCGCTATGAATGCAATGTCTTTTATATTATGTCTATATATCAGGTGTATATACGTCTATATCAAAATAAAAAAAAATATAAATGATATAAATAAATAAAAAAAATCTATCTCTTTTTACTTTCTGAAAGTGTATAATAATCATAAATCTTCAGTTGTGATAAGGTTAATTGCATGAGAAACCTTAATGATAAATAAGAAAAAGCCGATCAAAACTTATTCCGTATATAGACATTTAAAAAGAAGATTAAAAGGTATTATAATACTCTGGTCACGGTCATGTTTCCTCATATTGCACCAGTTCTAGTTAGTTCCAGGAAGCGGACTCGAAAGAGATTGATATAAGTTGCAAGAACTATTTCCGCAATCGAGCTAAAATAAAAATACAGCTGTTTAACTTACATCATGATATTTAAGGCCATACTCATTTTTTTATTTACATCGGATTCGAAATACTATAAATTTATAACTCATGTGTGACTTTGAGTAATGCCATATTCCATACACAATTTTTATGCAAAGAGGTATTAGGGCGCATGAAATATCATCAAATTGATAAACAAATACGTCATTTGATGGAAACGGATGCACATTTTGTCCCAAGACAGCCTTGCAAATTTTATAAAGTTTACAGAAGTTAAGAAACGACCATCAATATTGTGTCTGTGCGAAATGTTAAACTAGTTATTTGAACCGAAGTAAATAGTTGAAATGTCTTAAGTTATTAATTACAGTTTGTTTTATCTGATTAATGTCAATCACATTATTTAATTAAATTGTTTTTAACTTTACAATACAATTACATTTAATATGCAATGAGACATTAGCAAATATAAATGACTGTTGCGGGTCTGTCATTTCCCTATTTAAACTTTGATATTTTTTATAATGAATGTGATAATATATTATGGTGTTAATGAAAACATAATTATATTGTTGACGTAACAAATGATACACGTTTGGCTGTGGATGTTATTAGAATTCTTTTCGCAAAGAGTTCGGCTTACCATATGAGAATATATAATAATAAATAATTATTTACTGAATCGTCTGCATTGCGTAAACTTTTATTGATTTAAAAGTATATAAAGTTAATAAATGTATTTATTGCCGATAGTTCATATATTTACTGCCGGTGATTTATAGAATCAGTGTTAGAATTTGAAAAAAGAATTATTCAAACACATGTATTAAAGAAATAAGTTCGTAAATTTCCTGAAATGCAAATGGTGCATGCACACAATCCTGGCTAAACAGTTAAAATGATAGCAAAATATTTTGAATTTGAAAATTTAATTCTGTTAACGTACAATGCACGGGGATATTTACGTAACATCTCTTTCCATTATCGGCAAAAAGAATATGGAACCTACCAGTATCTTCGTCCGTTGTATGTACTGAATAATAAGTAGCATTAATTGCATTTGAGCATATAAATTATTTCTTGAATTGTGTATATTTATATTTTTTCTTAAAATTTTGGTATATTTTCTGAAAATCGAATTTGTTAGATTATTTTAGCTCATCTGGAGGTGTTTGACTTTAAAAAGAGACATTTTAGCAATTGTAAATAATATTTCAGCATAACTCACGCTGGATATCCGTATCAGTACTCTCTTTGCGAAATCTACTTAAACAGTACCCTCTTTGCACATTGATTCATTTAGACCCACAGAACATGCCGAAGCGATGAATGTGGCGAAACATCGCGATATTGTGTAGCTTATTGTGAAGTTGCAGTGATTGAAGAAGTAATTGACAAATTCCTTAGAAAGACATTTTTAAAACATTCTTTGTGTTTCGTGGTATAATTCTTGTTCACTCAGCATACCACGTTTTGTTAGACGAGTGAACATTTCCTTGATTGGTGTATGTCGCCTACTCCTCCGCAGCGAATGACCTGTGCATGCGCTAGGAGGATACCGTTTTAGTAGATTTCGCAAATAGGTTACCGATATGGATATGCACCGTTTAACTTATCTTACAAGAGTAATTGTAATTTGCATATCGCATTTATTTGCATGTAATTACATTAAATCTAACAGGGCCTGCCGCTTATATAATGTTTCACGTGTTCGCTGACGTTTCAAATTCCTATTAAAGCTTAGCATATTTCATGCCTTTAATAATTAAAGTATAATAATATACGACAAAACAAGCACACACAAAAAAAAACACAAACAAAAAACAATTTCGAAACGGTTCCAACATGAATGGCTTCGTAGTATAAACAGACGGGCATTTTGTAGGTTTCTTAGCTGTTGCAATCAGTCATAAAATATCAGCTATTATTTCTTGCCCGGACTTAGCCTTTACTTGTCGGCGAATACGGGATATCTCATTTCACAGTCTACCTACAGAAAATGTAAATCTAGTCAGAACATTGTTAATGCAGCATGCCTCGAAATTCATGTTAATTTCCAAAACTTCTTTGTGTAAAATACTGTCAAGTGAACAAAGAAAGTAATTTACACATTAAAGATCCTGTAACTCATTTTTTCATGTTTTTATGTCATTAATATGATGCTCAAATGAAGTTTTATATATATTGTAAGATTCCAAAAAGTATTATTTGTGAACTTATTACCGAATAAACATTTCATGTTAATAATAAGGGAGGTAATTAAAAAGATGTTTCTATATTTTTAAGTAAGATATGCATGAATATATTTTAATGATTTTATAAAATGTTTAAACTTTTGCTGTACATATTTTACATAGACTTGGATGTTTTAAAATTGTTTAAGAAACATATTAATATACATATATATCATTTCACGCAACCTTACTCACAACATACAGAATCTTTAAATCCAGGTAAATGAATAAAAAATTGGTCAGGATATGCAAAAATAGCCCTTACTGCAAAACAGTCATTTAAAGTATCTAACACGTAAAATATTTCTTGAACCTTTTATCTTTTATACTTTCCTTAAAATCATGAAACCATAGTACATGTTTCTCAAGTTAAATTTTATTTGACACAAACTTTGTCTAAAACATTCCTCGTTAAAACCTAAATATAAGCATTACAGAAGTTAAGCTAGACATAATCTGGTGCGTTCTCTTTTCTCTCTCTTTTTTTCGTTTATATAATTGCATCGTCTGACTTCAAATTGATTTGCAGCTTTAGATCAAACAACTGACATGCTTCACAATAGAGATATTCAGACGGTTTCGTCTCGCTTCTGATATACACTTTGACAACGTAAAAATAATACATCATAAATCACAAAGGCTTCTCATTCACCTTTTGTGCTACGATTCATCCATCAAGTATTTACCCAATATTAAAAAGAAATAAAACATTACTGAAAAGTAATCTTCTTTAGAGAACCTGAAATTATTATTGCGTATTTGTGTTAAAGATGTTTCATTAGGCCTTATTAATAAGCAAAGGTTATGAGTAATAAGATAACGCTACCAAGTACGCTTTCAGTACTAAAGCAAATAAACATTATGCTAACATTTGTTGCTCTAGTGTTTTTAATTTCAAAGCATTTAAATTGTGATTGAACAAGCAGATAAAGAGGACATTCAAGATTGTTCTATAAATACAGATTTTCATCAAGTGGTAGGAAATTGAAAATTTCATAAGTGGTGGTAGCCACGAGTGAAATATGATAATTTTCATATCACAAGATAAAAATAAATCCTGTATTTATAGAATGAAATTGAATTTTCTATTCATTATATACCTTTTCTCCTTTTTGACCTGACAATTCCTAAAACTTCTACTCTAATTTTGTATATTGACGGAATTAAGAAGAAAGTAGTTCGGCAAGACACCAGTGAAAATATGAAAAATATATTTTACTGCAGTGAAAAATAAAGTTTTATAGTAACAATACGGAAAATGAAAATACGCATTTTATTATCAATATTACTCAATATTTCATTTATAAGTATATAAAAGATATTCATATCACAATGCATAAAATTATTTATTTCCAGACAGGTGAAAAATTATCTGCTATTAATTCAGACAATTAAATAATATTACTTTACAAAGCTATAGAACTCTATTTTACATAATCCATAAGAATTACATATAAATGTATAACATCCTTGGCAACAACGGTAGCCCGATAAATTTAAAATTAATTTCTAGATGTTTCTGTGGAATATAATTTATTCAATGCATGTTTTAGTTTTGTTTATACAAATTAATTTTAGTCAGATTATATTGCAAACTAAATGCTTATTGAAACAATCTCGAGGCCGTTCCTGGAACAACCAGTACTAAGCAATGAATGTAACGTTTCTTGCTCAAGAAAGCGACTGCTTGTCCCTGACGGGGTTTCAACCCACTCGGTCAGCAATCCTTAGATCACTACTCCGATGTGTTAACCACTCGGCTAGGCCGTCTCGAAATGCGGACAAAAATGATATGAACTTGCTCAACCTTATCAACTCTAAATTGAGGGAAAATATCCAATTCTATTCGATTTCTATTGTTCGTGCCTTTTTTATTTGTTTAAGGACATTTAAATGTTTACTGATATAATGATACTTTCAAAGGTGTGATGCAATATTTTTATAACGGGTTTGTGTGTTTTTCTCTGGCATTGTGAGCCGAGAATTTTCATAAAGATAAACAACACACGACTGTAGTTTAAGACATCGTATTTACATGTAAGATTTATCCTAAAATATATACAACAAAAAATCAAACGTCTGTAAACATACAACCGTGAGAAATCATGTCGCCAGCCATATTTACAATATATATTTACGTTACATCATTAATGCTTTCGTATAAATTTTGATAAAGATGACGTCAAACGTCAAACTTTACTGATGGTAGACAGAGATCGATAATATCATCCTTCCAGATGCAATGATCTAATTTTGTCAAGTAATACATTCTACAAGCTATCGCATAATCTTAAGTAGTTTTCACCTATGTCACTAAAAGGAAACTTGGGATTGCCACTTCTAAGTTTTAGAAATTGGCAAGGTATATTATAAAGCCATTGAGTCAACACAAGCAATATTTACATATTCAGCTGAAGTATAAACAGCTGTGATCAATAATTATAAACAGAAGAATTCATCATAATTACGCAAAATTTAGCCTTTTGTCATTATTATGAATGTAGAAAAAGCAAACATTATTCGTTGTGTACAGACATTGATTTTAGTGTGCAATCACGTTTCATCAGTATATTTTAACATGAACCAAACTAAACCACAATGACACTATGTTCATTTATCATTTGAACGTTTGTATGAACGAAGATTAGTGAATAAATTATAATAGTAGCAAATATAATTATGATAGAAATATTATTATTTGTGTTACATCAATTAAGTGCGATCATAAGAGAAAGCTACTGTATTGCAAACAGGTCTTTTTCTTATTCTTTTTTCTGAAATCTTTCTAAACAAAAATGTTTTACACATGGTTGTTTCTTGCTATCGTAATGTACATACATTTGTTCAGGTGAAATGAGCGTCATTTGGCAGTCTCTCCAACAAACAGTAACGACCATTGGCATATCAACAGCAGACACAGACAAACTGGTAAGCCTTCGGCCTCTGGCTACAGTTCCAAATGTCACCCCTGATACCTCGGGGCAACAGTTTTGATTGTTTCACAAACACCCATGAAATAACTGTATTTTTTTTAAATATCATGATTAATTATCTAGTTTTATGTCTCCATGCTTTTGTCTTTTGTTTTGATTTATTTATTAGGTGTTATGTGTATAAATGAAATAAAACTTGATTCCAAACTTACACAATAGCCGAGATCTTAAATAATTCATATGTTTTACAATTATACACCTCCATCTGTAACAATTAAGGAAATGCCGTTTAATATCTGATCTTATTTCTCGTGGATTGTGATCTAAATTTGCGTGTGCCATTAACCTATCAATTTGTAATTGCAATTATCAGAGATATTATTAAAATCAACAAGACATTATTATGCATTATTAAAATGCTGCAATAAGTGTTAATTGCATTTTGCATTTGAAATCTTTATATTGACATCCCCTCTCTTTGATCAATTTATTTGATTAGTGTTTACACCTTGTTTTTACATGATAAATTATTTTTATCAAGTCTATTATTTTTCAATAATTCATAAGGTGCCATTATCTTGATTACATTTGACATTTTTCTATAGAATTCATCAGGAGAAATAAATTTGAATCTAAATTGTTATACTAGGTAGTAACGACTGTTATATAAGACGTCAAACTAATTCGACAAGGAAAGCAAAAACAACAACTAAAAGGCACGCGAAAAAACAACAACACAACAACAACAACAAAACAACAACAAAAAAAACGACAACATCAAGAAACAAGATTTGACAAATTGAAATCCCAAAAGAGTTCCAAAGCACAAACTTAATGGAACACAGCAATTTGGAACTATAGAAATTTAAACTTTATATGTCTCTCTTGTTTTACAAAACTGATAAGTAAAAAATGGTGAAAGGTTTAAAGTAAGTGCACGTTTGTTGTAATGAAGCTGCATGGAAAATAACCATTGACTGCGCACAAATACAAAACGGAATTAAACTAGCTACATAAAACCACGTACCTATAAACTGTAACCTTTCTATAACACCTTTCTTGTAATTAAACTGGAATCAATTTTTATCCATAATAACATTTACAATTACAAATTACAGAACTACATGATTATATATTGCAAAACATCAAAAAAGAAAGGAAAACATGTTTAAAACGTCGCGTGCATATTGCATAATACATCAAATATGCATATACATTTACAAATCAATATTAAAAAACAAAACATGTCAAAATAAACACACACACATTACAATTACACAGAAACTTAGGGCGTTATATTTGAATCTTTCGTATGTAAGACAGGAACCTTTTGATATTGATTTATCAGGTATAAAGTATTGTTTTGTTTTTAGTAAAAGTTTGTTATTTGATTGAAACAAATAACACAAATATAAACATAACAAGGTATTTGCCTAGTATTATATCTCGGAACAAAATTGAATCTGTTGAAGCATCTATATTCAGTATGAAATAAAATTTGTCTTCTGGTGTTAGCCAATCACAAAGTTTGAAAATTTATTCTGTCTATTAATACCTCTGTGTCTACTATATTCAATGATGATGTAAATTTTTAAGCCATTTTAGTATTGATACAATGTTTCTATATTTGATCTTTGAGTTTAAAATTTCGTACAAAGAAGTTAGTGATGATACAGTCATTTTTGTATTTAAGATAATCCCTTCAGTTGTGGGAACATATTTGTTTTGTGCGTGATAAAAAAAACCTTAGCAATCATATATCAAGACCAATGAGACTCAATAACAAATGACAATTAAATGTGGATAGCACCACTATCGTTTATCAGTTATAAAACACGATTTCTTGAGTTACAAAAAAATATGTTTTGATACTATATCCTTAATTCAACGGATATAAACCAATTCTATCTTTAATTTGATTTATTTTCATAGAATACCTTTTGATTTTTTAATTTATATACAAGTTCAATCTTCGTTGTTTGACACAGTTTCAATCAACGGTCTTCAACTGCAACAGTGTCAGAAGTAAGCGTGATGAAGACCTTCGGTCTGTGGTATGGTTACATAGTTACGTTTCTTTATTACATACGCTTTCATGCGCATCTCATTCAGCGGTCTAGAATTACCTATCAAACCAAATAAGACAAGACGAGGAACTCGTCAAACCAAATAGAACAAGACGAGGAACATATCAAAACAAATAGGACAAGTGGAGAGACTTATCAAACCAAATAGGACAAGACGAGGAACTTATAAAACCTAATAGGACAAGAGGAGGGACTTATCAAACCAAATAGGACAAGACGAATAACTTATCAAACCAAATAGGACAAATGAAGGAACTAATTAAACCAAAAGGACAAGACAATGAACTTATCAAACCAAATAAGACAAATGGAGACACTTATCAACCATAAAGGACAAGACAAATGATTTATCAAACTAAATAGGACAAAACGACTGACTTATCTGCCTAGGAGATACCGACAGATATAATGTTTGCATGTACGGCAATATTAAACATTAGATGAATAGCATATAAATGGAAAGGAAACTTACAGACGCGTAAACGGTTTTTAATTCTGGAGGAAAGAAAACCGTAATACAGCAACCAGTATGAATTCAACGCTCTACAAAATAAATGTGTAGAAAACAAAATCAATATATTTGGATATTCTTATTTTATCATTATTTAATATTGTTTTCTTTTTTTAATTTTTGATCTCTATTGTGACATACTTTTAAACTGCTTTTGGTTAGGACTAAGATCTGCAACGCTTGGCTATTGATGACATATTCTACAGAACACATATTGTGCAATTCATGTGTTAACTGTTATGCTAGTTTTGAAGATATATTTGTTTCGTTTTGAAGTATAACTGACCTAATTTAATATGATCTCATATATGTTTACTGTGCTTTAATTAGTACATGTCCTAATTTTACACGGTCTTATACATAAATATAAATACGACACATTTATGTTTAATATTGATTATTTTTTGTTTCATTAGTCTAAGAGTATCTTAAGATAAATCTATTTAAACCAGTCTATCAATTTTCCCTATTTTGTCCTTTATGTCATTCAACACACGTAATATCTGCGATAACGATGCTATTTATTTGGCGTTCATAAAAAAGTGTTTGACAGTCTGTCAAGTAGCTTCTTGTTTTATCCATACATAAACAGAACGATGTACATAATAGTTGATAGAGGCTATTTTGAAAACTTGTCTCGTTTAGTTCCCGAAAGAACTTCCCAAATTGTCGACGTGAATCCGTAAAACAAAAAGATTCCGAGAAATACCAGAGAAAATGTCAATTTCGAAAATGGCATTAAATTGTCTCTTGATGCATTACTCATGTAAATGTTAATAAAGTATACATATTCTTGAAAGAAGATATAAATGTTTCTTATCGAGCGAATGTATTAAAATGTAATTTGCACTCAACGGAAAAGTTGTTCAAGGGAAAGAATTTGAATGCATGATTTCCATAGCAATATGATGACAACGCACAACAGTAGTGAGTCTGAGACATAAAACTGTTTAGATTGATTTAAAAACATATAAAATGTTTTTTTAAAGATATACTATGTTCATCCTTGCGTAAAAAAATTAATCACAGAAAATTATTGTAATCTATGAAATTCTTACTGAATATGTCTAATTTGAATAAAGGATAAATAAACTATGTATGGGAAGCTGCATCGCCTATTAGAGGTCAAGGAATGTTGGTCTTTACTTTAAAAGAAATGCCAGTATTTTTAAAGGCACTACAAATTTATATTGTGACCACCTTTAGTGTGTAGAATTTTAAACATAACATATCTACTTTGTGAAAGTCAAAACATGTTTATTTTATATCTATATTGCGTAGAAATTATGTACGTATATTCTCTAATATCAAATTTGAGCAAAGTATATATTTTAAACTAGATTATAAAATATGTATAATTTAAAGTGAATTGGTCAATAGTGGAAGGTATGTTATCCCATTAATTACCATGTTGATAGTAATGAGTACCAAGCCAAACCATGAAATAATTGTATATAAAAGTGTTAGTAAGAATAAGATACAATATAACATGTAATATTGTAAATATCAACCATGCTTAACACTATCAACATTTTTTATAAAAAAAATAGATATTTGAAAAGAATATCCGAATGTAACAATTATAGAGCATCTTGATATTTAAAATATTTATGGAAAATGTGCGCTCTCTATACCAAACCACTTTACCGCACTAGCAAAGAAAAGTACTATCTAATCATAAAGTAGTATGTAAAAGATAGATTAAAAACAGTTAATACATATTTCTATTTGCATTTGAATAATCGGAAAATAATCGATTGTGACAAGTAACATTACGGCTCTTTTCATAGTGTATTTAAAATTATTGATTTAACATTAGATGTTGGCGGGACTTACTTTTCTCTAAAGAAAAGGACTTAACAATATTACAAAAACATGAAAAGAATTTTCAAAAACTGAAAACAAGTGATTCGACAAAACAATTATTGTTCCTATTGTTAAACGTTAAAGGAATTTGGCGTACCCTTTATTCCTGAACCAGTTTTCTGTTAGAATAAATCAAATAAAGAATTCCTGTGTTTGCTTCATTTCTATATTCATTCAATAAAATCCAAAATTTGTGAATAATTAAGCTTGTGACGGAGTGCTTCATTGTTGAAAATACTGAATGCTTCCCGGAGTATAATATATCAGAAAATAAATATGTGTGAACTTGTGTCAATGAAATCAGTGTCACATTTGTGAAAACAATGTATTCTCAGCAAAGTATGAACATGTGTTTACTCTATTATATTTAAGCTTGTACTCATATCGTCATTTTAAGCATTGTAAGCTCAAAAGGAAAAGTTTCAAATAATATAATATTTGACTAATTTTTAACTTTTTTGAGTTGTAAAAACGCGTTGAATATGTAATAATAATAATAAATGTTGGTGTTTAAAATTGATAGATATTGTTCACATCTTGCCTCGGTAAATAAAATGTCCTATACAATGTCCCAGAATTATTACTATTATATTGTGTATTTCCAGTAAAAACATCACGCAGTATTAATTTATTAAGTAAGAAATCTAAAAAACAAACTTATGTTTATTAAATTAAAATTAAACCATGTTTAAAGACGCAAATTACAAAACGTTTTTGTTCGTGTCTGTATCAGAATTTGTTAGTTCCCATTAGCATTTAGTGCACGTGTTACGGGAGGACTTTGGGCTGAGAATATACATATCCTTAAAATATTTGTATTTTTGTATGTTATGCATAGAAAAATGTTAACAACATGTAAAGTAGCATAATGTTTTATCCACTGAAAACGTTATAACAAAAGTTGATAAGCTTTATTTAAATTTATTTAGCTCTATTTAAGTAGATAAAAACTGAATCCCTAAATGACGCAAAAATTGTGTAAATTCGCCGCAGAGAATCCTTAAAATACTCAGTTTCCGAGAAATTTCGGTGAAAATGTCAAGGAGAGAATGAAATGAGCTTATCTCTGGAAACATCTCAAAAGTATTAACCCGTATAAACCTGGACCCTGTTTACGTTTTCTTGAAAGAAGCCATTATTGTTACTAACTGAGTGATAAAATTTAGAAAATTTAATAAACGTTCAAGTGAATAAATTCCGTTTTAGATAAAGGCATGTAATGTTCATATGAATGTGATGACAACATGTAACAATATAATATTTTTATCATGTTTATATAAAGCGTACGATTTATAATATATATTTCAGAACTTACTACGAAATACTATGAATATCCCATAAGTCTTCATGTGTCGCTTTGCAGCGCAAATATATTTATCATGCTGTTTTAAGCTTTCTGCTGACAATTAAATAAATGTGAGTTCAGAAATTGCAGTTAACAGACTGAGATGAAGAACATTTATGCACATCTTAAGTGCCTTTAACAGATAAATGAGCGGTAAATAATTATACATAATGCTCTGCTGATTAATTTAATGCTTAGGCAATGGGTATGAATACATTTGTCTGCAATTAATGCAAAACTTAGGCGCACTGTCATATATAAAATCAGCAAAGACACTCGAATGATGGTTATACAGTTGTGACCTTTACAAATGAAACGAATAATTCATTTTGACCAAACACTAAGATGTAGCACGTTGTCTACAATTGTGTTAAAAATAATCTAAAATGATATGTACATAAGGTAGCACAAACATGATACTTATCCTTACTTTGAATATTTTTTATTAGACTTGAATTACTGACAACTGCATATAAACCGAGGATCATAGGTTGAAAATCTGTTTTTACTATATTTTATCTATATTTTTAATATTATGTACGTACTTCTCAGATCTATTTTTTTATTACATTTGGCTATTGAAAGATAATAATTAGACAAGTATATATTTGCTAAATAAGTCTAACTTTGATATTAAAGGCTAATATATTCAAAGAAACAAAGTCAAAGTATTACACGTTTGACAAGAACAACACATACATATCTGATAAACCCTGAAAGGACCTTTAAATACTAGTAGTTTCTCAAATTAGAAGATTGAAATGAATGTATCAGTTCTTAGAAGTAAGATTTTAGACAATTTGTTTTAAAATGGATAAGATCGAATAGATCGATAGAAAATAGCAATGATTACCAGGAAATGGAAAGTTGTGCTAATTTTAATATTTTTTTTTGGTTTTCTTAGCTTAATAAGTTTAATATTAAAGTAACAAGGCATAAACCAACATGATGTATGTTCTTTGAATTGTTGTCAATAATTGTCTCGAATATTGACCTACAAAATGATAATTATGTGAAAATTAAAATTCTTGTGTATCGAAAATGTTAGTAGTAGTATCTGTTACTTTAATCCATTTATTAATGTTTTTTTCTTTGGAGAACGATGTCATGTAAAGCTACCTTGTACTTTGTAACACATTTCACAGATTAACTTTTTTCCTCATTACTTTAAATGTAAACTTCTGAAAATATGTAGCTTATCCGCGAGCATGTTAACATTGACATAATACCTTATCATCGTTTTCATCTATTTCTCAGGTATGCAGTTTAGTAAGTACAGATGGGTACACAAGCCAAACTGCTTCATTTATTACACAGTTGAAAATAACAAATCAGAATTATTTTTCCTTCAATATTTCACTGGATTCAAAAAATGGGCTTGAAAATATTTTTTGTCGATTTTCAAATTTCGTAAATATATCACATTGTCTTTAACTTCCTGCAATTCAACCAACGATTTACAGACAGTGCAGTAGGTGGAGTAAATGTAATAGCCAGACTTTTATTGACAAGGTATTCCACTGCAGTGTTTAATCCCAAGAACATTTGCAGTGAAAAGGTCTCTCAACTATGATACAATGTATCAAAACGTAACCTGGTGCCAAACTTCGTTTGAATGAAGAAGCATCATATGTCAGATTGTCGACCTTGGTCTTGCAGACTCTCCGGTGGTATGTATTAACACATTTCATTATTACATTAACTGTCTTGAAGATCCCATTTATATCTTTTAATATGGTGTTATATGTAAAAGCGTCTAGACCAAAAAGACATTAATATTGCAAAGTTACAAACATAGTAGCCAAGACATAAGTTGGCTTGCTTCGTTGGAGATACTGACAAATAATAATATATATAATAAACTAATAAACATTTAACATACTTGTATAACTATTGAAAGGTAACTGGTAATATAGATGTTAACTTACAACTAACGCTTAACATGTTTTGAAATTTCGTTAAGATTGCAACCCTTTTATCAAATTGAAAATATCTTACATTAGACAAGTTCGTTTTTGTCTCTCCGTATATTTTACTTCACACCTGTTTAAGCATTATATATGTCACATAAAATAAATAATAATTTATGATTTTTTATGTCGAATTCTGTTTTCGATGAATACTAACTGTTGTCCGAACATAGCATAATAACACATACTTATTATGTTTGTAACAGTAAAAATATAATCTCGAAGAGAGTACCTTTTATCCGAGACGTACTTTTCTAAGAGGGATGATATTTTTGCTGTTGTTCATAAACCTTTGCGTTTTTTATTTCATTGCCCCTAACATTAATCATTGTAATGTTACTCAAATTATAGACCTATTGACAATGCATTGTTAGAGTTATTCTTTAAGTCTCAAAAATACTATCTCGTTCTGGCAACTTTGATAACTTTACCGATGTAATAGTTAAGGTTTTGGTTTTTTCGTTTACCTCTCTGTATTGGAAGTATGATATTAAATATGCAAAAATAAATATCTTTCAAGATATGATCAACTCGTATTTAGTTTTTAAATTGGCAGAAACTATTTTAATAAAATAGAAAAAAAATGTTAATTGGACAAACACAAAAATTGTAATATGAAATAGCATCATCATATAATTATAAAAAGTACTAATATAACTATTAAAATCAATTAAAGCCTGCAATATTTTAAATGTTGTGTGTTTAGCGTTTAACTAGATTTCCATGCAATTAGATCTACCTTAAGTTTGTTTCAAACAAAACTATTATCAAACAAATGCTTACTTGTCCGGAATAACATAATTCATTTTTAATACTAGTATACATTCAACAAACACAACAATTACATCTTTGTAAAAAATATATATTATATCGTTTATTTAAAATCCTTATGTAAAATTAAATATAAGGTCAGCGCATGATCCCCGACAATATTTCTGATTGTCTGCAATGTATCGATCTATATTTTCTATTTATTTAATGTTCGGTCGAAGGTGATACAACCGTTGCATATATCATACCAGACAATAAATAATGTAATTATATATTATTTTGGTGCGTGAGCGCATTTTGTGTGCGAATTACTAAACTAAGCGTTTCAATTAAGCATCTGTTAATTTCAAGTAATTTCAAAAAAAGAAGCGTCATTAAAATGATGCTATTGCTTGTCTCTTGTGTTTGACTGAATGGGTTTTTTTTTGCGTTGTGAAAATTGTTGACTTTATTGTCGTGAATCTTTTTCTTGTTATGTTTTTCGGTAAATGACAAACCATTTCAGTTTCACAGATTTATAAAATCGCAAAGAGAAATTTGACCGCTTTGATGAATGGATTTCTGACTGTATGCTGAACGAATGTCTCATGTTCAGACTAAATGAAAGTATTATTCCCTTGAGAAATTCATCACATAAAGGACATAAGATTTTCTGTGGGTTTTTTCTTCTCTTGTCAGATGTTTAAGCAAAACATTGAATGCTAAAAAATTGGAAAACTTTATGCATTGGGTTTTAAGTTTGTCATAATTTTTCTAAGTTTGCATAAGGTGTATAGGTAATTAAAAGATTATCAAAAAATTAAACCAAGTTGAATGACAACGAATTTATTAACTTTGCTTTTCTCAAGGGGCAACGTTCACAAAATTTTATATAATTATAAAACACAGATATATAAGAAAACAATAGACCTTTTATTTACCTCCAGATACAAATGTTTATTAGACAAAAAATAGAACCCCGATAAGGAAACTTTAGTTACACTGTAAAAATATGTTTATATCGTTGAAAACTAATATGCACTTTTTAAATAACATTTTTATGATGATGATCTTGTATCTTATGCTATCATTGACAATATAAACAAACAACAAAATAAACGATGTCAATTTTTTTTGCTATAACAAATATAAATATGTATTAAGTTTTTCTTAAGAGGATCGTTCATAAGAAATTTTTCATCTCAAATGATCTTTATATTAATACCGAGACATTTGTAATTAAATGATTAAAAAAAATTACAATCATTGTCTGGAAAATCCGTGTAACGATTAACGATCACAATACATGTATGTGATTGTCTGTACAATGTGAACTAAATATTAAACATGTATAACTATTTAATATCGATGTGTGTGTAAGAAATAAGAAAAACGTTCATGAAACCCTATTCTAGTTCAAATGCTTATTTCACACACACATTTGGGCACAATTGTATATCTCATGATAAAAACAATATATACGGCATTTTATTGACCAAATGCTTGTCGTTATTATACATGTAGCTATGCTTATTTCCTTAAACATTGATAGGATCACAGTCTATGGCTACGGTTTCAGTAAATAGGTTTTGTGTGCTAACTGGTCTGCCACTATAATGTTAGGATTTTGGTTTGGACGATTAAAAATAAACTACTGATCGCACGATATTTAAAACAGTAGTTGTGTTAGTTCTGGGTTAAGTATTTTTAATAAATCTTATCCATATTGATTTTCGAAAAACAATGAAAATCATCTGGTGTTTATTTTTGTTTTATCATTTAAAATCTCTATCATATGACCAAAATGATTGATAGGCATCTCAGATTCCCTTCGAAATATTACATTTTCCTCAAAGATATTGCTTTCAACAAAGGTTGATGAATGTACGTACCAGAGTATGTTTAGCACAGAAATATTAGCTAAAAATGATTGGCTCAAAAAGTATAGGTATGAACAATGAAAATACATTGCAGAGCAATTGTGTGAGAAATGCTACTTTGTTTGTATCGTTCTTGTTATAAAAAGATATTTTTAGAGAACTTCAATAAGTAAATACAAAATTACTGAACTGTCCTTAGAAAGTATATTTGTTGACATAGCAGGTATTTGATATGATAAACTATGTTGCAATTATGCTTATAAGTTATTTGAAATAAATTTGAAGTACATATGTGCAACTTTTTGAGTTAGTTAAACAGATCTTACAGAACAGTGTCCATTGTCAATTAAGAATATAATAGGACAAAATTGTTGCAATAGATATCATGGCTTAACAAACTTGCATTGTAAATGAAGATAATTAACGAATCGTACTTTTTTGTGGATGCGTTCTTTTTATCTTAGTTGTATTTACGAATTGAAAAGATGTTCTCCCTTATTGGTGAGCTTACGTCTCTGAGATATATCCTGACTTGATGTCACAGGCATAAAATGCATTTGTACCAACGTGTGTGTTCAAAACTAAATGTTTAAAGACAAATTAAAACTAAATCCACAGAAGCTGCTTCGGGATACATAAAACAGTATTCAACCATTCATGTAAAAACAATGTATGCCAATTTGATATTGTATATATATAACAATAAACGGAATCGAATCTCGACAAATTGTTTGTATTTCCTGAAAGACAGATCGAATATAAAAACACACTTTCTGAGTAAAGATACATGTTTTGAAAATTAATAAGGACAACATATAATGTGTTTATGGAGACAATGAAAAGTCAAAAGAGACATTCGTACGTAAATTATGTTTGTCTTGCTTTATATTCACTCTTATGTTATAATAGCAGGTGCCGATATTTTCAAGACAATGTACATGTCAGGCAGAGAGCAAGCTAGCTTACGAATCGTTGCTGGTTCTACACAGGTGCCGGCACGTGCGTGAAATATTGCACGAAAGTACACAAATTTCACATAATTCCTATCCATGTAAACATGTGCTGAAATACATAAATCGATTAAAAAGTGAACATTGATTGCTTGAAATTAAGGTAATCTTTTAGCATTATCACACTGTAAAATCAAATGGGTAGACAACCATTTCACGCGTCCGCAGCCATACTAGTATATACATGTCGGTATTAAGATATAATTGACGGGCGTTAAGTATTTTTCTATTTTTAACATATCCCAACTGTATTTGAGTAAATCAATTTAATGGATTCATAGTCATCATCAAATAAGCTTGCTAATATATTTCTGGCCCTGGGAAAGCTTTACTTGACGTGAATTTTGAAAATAACCATATTTTCCAATGAGATGCGTCATGTTTTTAAAAGTCACCAAAACTTAATCATTATAGGTAGAGAATGTACCATCAAATTACACCCTTCTCAAAGTAGAACAAGATATCATCATAAGGTAATGTATATATAATTATTAATCAAAAAAGGAACACAAAACTGTTTAAGATTGACAAGAATGCATGAAAATTAGTACGTTACATGGCAACACAGATACACACTAAAATTGAAAATAGTATGCACTATTCACATAGACATATACAATTATCGGATTCCGTAAACTAAAGGATTAGACCTTTGTATAGAATCAGCGTGAAAATGCAAGAACGAAACAAACTTATACCAATAAGAGCAAAAGTAAATATATGTTAAACCCTGATATCTTTATGTAAAGATCCAATTAGATATTTACTGATCATTATTTTTATTATAACTTGTTAAACTGACAAATAAATCGTGGATTTCTTTTTTGAACAAATATATGTAAGGCTTTCCGTTTATAGTTAGCCCGATTTATGCTTTTCACCTCCCCTGGACGCCATTGGGGGAGGGGGGGGGGCATTCCAAAGATATCATATGCTTAAGATAAGATTCTAATCTCTCACAATTTCTTTTTTACGAAAATTGAAAACTTTGGTGCTTAAAAATCGGGAACTATAAATACTTTGACATACCTAACATGTTGGTATAATATCTGTAGAATAGGCATATCATGACAGATTAAATTTAACAAATAATTAAATAGATAAATAAATAAATAAATAAATAAATAAAATAAAAAAATATAAATATAAAATGAAAGAAAACAAACATGGTTTATCTAAAACAACAATTTTCGTCGCTTTTTGTCAAAGTTTTGTAATAATCTCGAATTATCTTAATGCGTCAGCAACATGATACGGCAGTTGGGAATTCATTAATTTGAAAACATATGCGTTACCAACTTTGAAATTGTGTCGAAGCACTAAATCACCTGCAATGTGTGTTTTATTCATTGAACATTTTAGTCCTGTTAAATTAAAAATTGTATCATTACAGGCGATATACAAGAATATGTCTCCTATATTAAATCTTAATAATTTACTAATTTTGAGCTGATTTATGGTGTTTGTACATGTAACAACAATAGTCCAGAGGTGAATGTTCCTATTGACTTTATATTTGGTACATAATAAATTATTTACAACCAAGAACATTTTTTAAACCAGAGATTGCTCAACTGCAAATGCGACAGAAAAACAAAAATACCGCTCTCTCATACTAACTGCTGCCTTAAGCAGAAGAAGAGACCGTCGGTTTCTTAGACAAATGTTAAATAGATGTTTTCTTTTATATATGGCAAAATAATGTTTTTACATGTGATAAAAATGTCTTATAAGGAAGGAGCATTGGCTTGCTTACGTTATTTTTGTTAATATCGTATACTATGTCCTATACATTAGGTTTCACTTACATTTATTTCATTTACAAACAATAAAGACATACATGTATTGTTAACTATGAACTATTGAAATATTCAAATACACCGCTGAGTTAAATCTAATGATTATTTAATCCATGTTTTACATTCGTGCAAAACAACTTAACATTGACTTAAGAGAGAATTTAAAACAGACAATAACTAGCAAAGAGAAGAAACATACGGGCGAAACGGGAAAAACGCTAGTAACATTCATCGGTGCCACATTACGGCAATTGAAGAAAACAGATGTCAACGAAAAGGTTTCTTATTATATTACTGTGTACTCAAAAAAGACAATAAAGCATTTTTTTATATGAGACAATTTTTTTTATTGCTCAAGCCTGTTACTTCTGTCGACAGATATTTTAGCGTGACGTCATTTGAGTAATACAAACATTGAGTGGAGATGCGTGCAATGTTAGTGTTACACAATAACCGCAACATTTAAAAAAGGTGATTTTTTCTTCAGTTTACCTCTAGAGTTTTATTTTTAAAATGAGATATATATATAGAATATTATATTCATGAAGCTTCATTTATATCTTCATTCAACTCCTTGAATCAATGCAGTATTGAATCCGCACTCCATTGACATGCATTATGTCTAAAATAACATTATCGTATTTAGTTCTTAATAATAAAAGCGAAAAAACATTTAAAACGAAAGCAAAACCTTGTCACATATTATTTCCGAGAGACAACCCCCATCCCATTTTCGTTTCCTCCTTATAGCAACAAAATATTAATTGTCTCGAAATTTCGAGATAATACGGTCGTTATTATGACTAAAAATATCGCTATTCTAGCGAGACAATTATATCAAATTTACGAATAAATTTACAAAAGTTATATAATGACAGAAAACAGTAAATGTGCAAGGTTATGAGAAAACGCAATGGGGAATAGGTTTCTAAAAATTAATTTGTATCCGTTTCTGAAGCTGAACATGATATTTAAGAATTTATAACACTACAAGCTGTTGTCCTGTTAAACAAAAGTATTTGTGTCTGTCGTATAAACTGCTAAGTAACTGACGCATATTTGGACACCAACTGACGTTTTTGTATAAAATAAAGCTATGACATACAATGTACGAGTCCATAGGGTACTTTCTAATTTTATTTGATACATGACTAGGGACACATTATGCCTCAGAAATAAAGGAAATATCGTTTATTGGGTAACCAAGCATATAAAGAATACAAAATGTTAGTTTAAATTTTGTTTCTAGTAAATTACATGATTGGTAAATGCTTTATTGTCCTGAAAAAAAAGGAGCATTTTAAAATGAGATTTTTGTCCGATAGTTCAATCTTTAGTGTTTATCTTTCAGGTTTATATTATCGTTATTGCCTTTGTAATTTTTTTGATTCCAAATACATTTTGCGGCATGTTCATTTGTTAAATATTTAGTCAGACGTAGGTTATTTGTTAGTCTATATATTTTATGTCTATGTTCATAATCTAAAAATAAAAGTGATTTAACGTCACCAGTACATAGATAACAATTTACTATAAACACAATTTTTTATTTCATTAAAGATATATTATGCTCGTCCTTGAGTTAAATGTTTTAATCTCTGAAATTTTATTGAAATCTATGATAATCTTATTGAATATATCTAATTTTCATAAAAGAATGAGTAAACTTTTAAAGACATACTATGCTTATCATTTAGTAAAATATTTTAATCACGAACGTTGATTGAAATCTATGTTTTTTTTCTTCTGAATATGCCTTATTTGAATGAAATAATGAATACACTATGCATTGGAAGCCGTGTCCCCCCTTGCGGGACAAGTTAAATTGGTCCTTTTTTAAAACAATCTGCCACCTTTTTTAACGACACTATATATGTATATTGTGGCCACCAATAGCGTGTAGTGTTTTTAACATATCTACTGTGAGTGAACACAAAACATGTTTATTTTATATTTACAAAGAAACTGTGTAGTAAACTTGGTCCTCCCCCCCCCCCCCCAAAAAAAAAAAAAACAACAAAAAACCCTGCCAGTATTTTTGTTGTTGTGACCAAAACATAATGTTTAAAATTCTAACATAACATAATTGACTTTGTGTGAAGTCAAAACGTGTTTATTTTGTATTTGCAAAGAATCTATTAGTATTTTCTAACATTAAATTTAAGAAATAATATATCCCAAACAGTGATTGTGTCGCTCAATAACATCACTGTTTGGTGTTCGGATGCGTGGAATTAGCCCGAGTGATATGATGATGCGAATTTGAACGTCAAACAGTGATGTTATCAAGCGGTTAAATTACCGATTTGGATATATTATTTGATTCTAACACGACATAAACAAATAAATGATGCCGTGCCTGATAATAAGCTATATTGCGCCTGATTTGTTTCCGTACTTACTTTCAGCGTGTCAAATTTTCAGAGGTTACGTCACATGTATAATGCTTACGTCACATTTCTAAATATAGAACGTCAACAGTGATTTTATTGCATGATAACACACACTTTCGGTTATGGAAAAATGCGGGTTAGAATTGAGCATAGTATATCTTTGATAAATTATTTACCAATGTTAGCAGTGTAAAAACTATACTCATGTAACTACAGCTGAGTGCATTACGAAATTATCTTTCAGATGTCCATCTCAGTAAATATTTTATATTTGAAAACTATTACAATAGATCTGTATTAAAATAAATTAATTTAACCGCACAATTTGTTCGTTTTGTTTTGTAAAATGGCATCATTTGTGGTGCATAAAAATGTGCTTTAAGCCTTTGCAACCTTCAGTTAAGTGCCTTTTAACGAAATAAATGTATTTCAAAGCAAATGAGACGTATGGAAATTATTTAAACATATTAACTTTCTCTCTAAATACTATATTTCATGAAACATAGCGGAGTGAACTGTTAACACCAAAATCAATGACACATTTAGAAGAACATTTATTTTATTCTTCATTTCTAGACTTGCAGATAATTCGCCATGGACTTAAGGTGTTTTTGTGTTGTTTAATGTCATAAGAAATAAGTCATTCAGTATTTCATTCAATAACATGTATTATAAATAATTCGTCAACTCGCCATTGGATTTTGTATTTTAATATATAGACAATTCTTCTGAACAACGACTATACAATATCTTATTGTCTTTATGCTTCATTAACCCTACTACTGAAATGGATAATTTTGCTATTTTTAGGAACCAACAATATGTGTAAAGTGCTGTTTGGCAGCTATTAAAGATACCCCCTACTTCACTTGTTACAATTTAAGACTTTTGGAGTCGTTGGTTCCAATACTAAACTTTGTTGGAGATTGAATACTGCTTATGCCAGTGCTAGAGGCTTGAGGAATGTTGCGCGTTATAGATTAACACATTATCATACTCAATCAACCAAGTCTTTATATTTAACAGTTATCTCCGCTTTCTTATGACTTTTACTCAAGTATCATTTAACATTGAGTTTCTTAAAAAAATATTTTATTCTTGTATTTTTATCTTTTTATGCAGCATAAAATACAAGGACATACATTTATTTCACGAATTATTGTTTATATGGACTTTCCTTTCTTTTAAATGCACAACAAATAGTTTTTTTTTTCATTTTCATTTATTTTGTCGTTCAAAAATGAGTACGTAAATAAAAATAGGTCTTTCTACCAAAATTACAACTTTCTTGTTATTGAATCATAAAATTTTGTAAATAGTGAATTACGATAAATTGATGAATATTTGTAACAAAAATGAAATACCAGACGGCTTTTCAAATTAATGGTGCCTGGGAGATTTCCTTTCCGTTTTAAGACGTATTACTTGTTATATTAAAACATGAAATAAATAAAACACTTTATATTTATAGTTAGAAATACACGTATTTTACAATGGTCATAACTTCTATTATTCCGATCATTGTTAATTAATTAGAGATATTTAAACAATATAGAGCTATTTGATTAATACAAACATGTCGTAAATGTGTTTCATAACATAATTGAATGTCATTTTATCGTAATAAATATAATATTTTAATCGCACGAAGGTTAATGTAACGATTTTCTTATTGAAATATGTTTCTGTTTTGAACTTTTGTTCCTTGGTTACAAATGATAAGTTAGGTTCTGAAAAAAAGTTTTTGTGTGCTGACTGGTCTGTCACTATTGTGTAAGGAGACCCTCAATGCTGAGTGCATGTATATCATTTCATATAAATTTCAAAAAGATCTTATATTTGCACACATCAAGAAATTCATAAATGGACTTTGAATATGAGTCATTTCGTATGGAAATTCCTTTTTTCAGCATAATTTATCAAACACTATTAAGCAACATTTTAATTAGATATAAAAGGAAATGTTTCTATGTTACACAACATTGAGGTGTGTCACTTAACCTATTTTATTTTGTTTTGTGTTGCTATCTCACATATTTGCCGAGTTTGGTTGGAAGATAGAGGATAAATTATTGATCGCACTAGTGGTGTTACTTCTGGGTTAAGAATTTGCAATAAAAAAAATTCATTTTGATTTCCAATAAACAATGAAAATCACATTGTGTTTATTCTTGTTCTATCATTAGAAAAATCTCTATCAAATGACCAAAATGATAGATTGGCATCTCACATTCCCTCGGAAATATTACATTATCCTCGAAGTAATTTCTTTCCATAAAGGTTGATGAATGTACCAGAGTATGTTTAGCACTGACAGAAAGTTTAGCTTATTAAATGGTTGGCTCCAAAAGTATTAGGGTATTGGCAACGAGAATACATTGGAGAACAATTGTATTAGAGATGTTACTTTGTTAGTATCGTTCTTGGTATACAGTAATACTAGTATTTGAATTATCTTTAGTTTTTTAGATTACTTCAGTAACAAAATACAAATTACTGAACTGTCCTTAGAAAGTATATTTTTTGACATAGTAGGTGTTTTGACATGATTAACTATGTTGCTAATTACCCTAGAAGTCATTAATTTTTGTATTTTAGCAATATAATAGGACACATTGGTTGCATTGCTTAACAGACATGCATTTTAAATGAAGATTATTAACGAATCGTACTTTTTTGTGTATGCGTCCTTTTTGTCTTTAGTTTTATTTAAGAATTTAAATGATGTTCCCACTTATTGATGAGCTTTCGTCTTTGAGATATATCCAGACATGATAACACATGCTTACAACACATGTGTACCAAGGTGTGTGTTCTAAACTAAATGTATCAGACGGATTAAAACTGAATACTCAGAAGCTGCTACATTAAACAGTCTTCAATCATTCATGTCAACAAGAATGTGTGCCAATTTGATATTGTATATGTATAACAATGAAAAAGAATCAAATCTCGACATATTGTTTTTATTTCATGAAAGATATTAGATCGAATATAAAAAGCCCACACATTCTTAGTATGAATACATAATTGGAATATCAATAAGGACAATTTATAGAGTGATTATGGAGACAATGAAAAGACAAAAGAGACATTCGTACATCAATTTATTTTGACTAAGAGTTTTTGAGACAAAGACTCAGGTAGCTTACGAATGTTTGCTGGTGAAATAATGCACAAAGCACTCAACTTTCCTATAATTCCTATTTATGTAAACTTTTGCTGAAGTACATAAATCTTATACAAAATGAACCTTGATTGCTTATAAAGGTACGCTTTGAGCATTATTATCAGAAAAGGTACCATCAACGCATGTCTCTCATAAAGTAGAACAAAATATCAACATAAGTTAAGTTATAATGTAATTTGTTATTACTCAAATATAACGCAAATTTATTAAAATACATATTTTGTATGCTTAAATATTTAGTCTTTTTTCTAGGTTGATATATTCTAGAATGCGTAATATTATGAACAAAAATCAATTTCAAGTACATGTTAATTACTGAATTAAAAAGGAACACGGAATTGTTACAAATTAAAACGAATTCATCAAAATTGATTGTTACACAGCAACACAAATAAACATTAAAATTGAAATTAATATGAACTATTCACATACACAAATAAAATTATCCATCAATTTAAGCAGTAGACCTTTGAAAAGAATCAGTGCGAAAGTGCAGGAAAGAAACAAAGTTATACAAAATTAACAAAGGTAAAGATTCAATTAGATATTAAATGGTTATTATATGTATTATTACTTATTTAACTGACAAATAAAACGTGGATTTCTATTTTGAATAAATATTTATTGGTGGGGGGTCATTTCAAATATACATGTATCATATGCTGAAGATATGAAACTAATCTCTCATAATTTTATCAACTTTATGAAAATTGGGGGAACATTTTAACATTTGGTGCTTTTAAAAATTTAATTTGCCGATTTTTGTTTGTAAATTTTTGAAATTTTACTAAATTTAGTTTTTTAAATTGTTTTTTTTAAACCCTTTGTAAAATAATATTTTATAGAATATTGACCACGAAATGGCGGCCACTTTTGGCACGGAAAGTAAATATTGTACAAATCGGGAACTATTTATACTGTGTTTGAAAGTAAGACAGGTTTAAACCCACGTTTTCCCCAAATATTTTTTGTAAAAAAATTCCCCCCTTTTTTTCCTGCCCCCAGATGAAAAAAAACAAAATCAAAACCTTTTTTTAAAAACCCTTTAATTTGGGCTTTTTGTTAAAGTTTTTGTTGTAAACCTTAATTATCTTAATGCGTCAGCAACATGATACGGCTGTTGGGAATTCATTAATTTGAAAACATAATAAAACAAGACAAAAATGCAAATATTACAACTTTCTTTTTTGGTAGGAATTCCATTAGTGAAAGGCAAACGAACGAAAGTGCGTTACCACCTTTGATATTGTGTCGAAGCACTAAATCACCTGAACTTTTAGTTTTTATTCTTTGAACATTTTAATTTTGTTATAATTAAAATTGTATCATTACAAATGGTATACGCGTATGTGTCTCCTAAAAAAATCTTACTTAGTCTTATTTTTCAGTCGATACATGATGTGTTTTAACTGTTACATAAAACAACATTTGTTCAGAGGTCATTGCTCATATGGACGTAATATTTGGCAGACATGTAATTATCAGAGAAAGATTAGATAATGTTATTAATACATGTAATTAATTTGCAGGTAACAAAAAATTATCAATATGAAAATGAAGTTAAAAGTAATCAATTTGTACATATGACGTGTAAGCATTCCTTTTTATGCCGTGCATATATCGTGTGATAATTCACTCGACAGTCCTGTCTGTTTGAATGGGAATAAATGTGAATGGTGATAGAATACGAGAAAATAGGCGACCTCCCTCAAATTTAATATCAGTCTATATATCACGAGAGATATAAGTGAATGTAAATAGATGGTTAATGCCTAAAAAATGTCTTACATTTTAGATAATTCATTTGTTGTTTCTTTTTATCTGCCTTGTTGTAGGTTTCTACATTTAATTAGTGATATGTTAGGATATGTTTAATAAGTGACGTACTCCTGCCGGTTACCCTATGTTTATTTAAGTTATTATTATAATAATTACAAATTAATGCACATTGGCACTTGAATCATAAATCATTGGCTTCGGTATACACATTTGTGCTAGTTTCCACATCTAATTTCTGTTAAGATGACATTTTCCAATATACTTATACATATTTCATGGACAGAAATATTCATATCGATGCAAATAACTCACGGAAAGACTTTGAGTAATACATTTCTTAAGCCATTTTTATCCATTACAATTACAACCAAAAGATTATTTTATACCAGAGATTTTTCAAATGCAAATGTAATAGAAAAGCAAAAATACTACTCTCGTGCGAACTTTTTTCTTGCGTAGAAAAACAGATCATCGAATTTTTAGACAAATGTAAAATGGATGTTTTCTTTTATATAATTGACAATATATTGTTTTCACATGTGATAAAAAATGTCTTCAAAAAATTACATTGAAACTATAAAGACATTCATGTTTCGTTTACTCTGAACTATTGAAATATTCAAATACACCGGTGAGTTAAATCTAATAATTATATAATCCATGTTTTACATTCGAGCAAATCAACCTGAACATTGACCTAAGACGGAATTTAAAAAAGACAACAACTAAGAAAGAGAAGAAAGATACGGGCGAAATGGGAAAAACGCTAGTAACATTCATCAGTGCCATCTTATGGTAATTGAAGAAAACAGATGTCAACGGAAAGGTTTTCTTATTATGTTATTGTGTACTCAAAAAAGACAATAATAAATGCAGTATTAAATCCGCACTCAATTGATATGCATTATCTCTAAAATAACATTATCGTGTTTAGTTCTTAGTAATGGAAGTCCTTAAAAGCGAAAAACATTTAAAACGAAAGCAAAACCTTGTCACATATTTTCTTCGAGTGACAACCCCCATCTCATTTTCGTTTCTTCGTTATAGCAACAAAATATTAATTGTCTCGTAATTTGGAGATAATAGTGTCGTAATTATGACTGAAAATATTGAATCGTGGGTATTTTCTTTAAGCCGAGTCATAAAGGTTGGACTAAATTGAGAATGACCCGGGATTACCCGGCGATCTAGAAGTTTGAAACGAAACGGAGTTTGAATTAATATATTGTTAATGTTTTTTTTTAAATGGTTCTCAATTTCTCATTTCTTGAAAATACTACTATTTCCTAAAGTGTTTTCACTGACAAGACCTGATCTCATTACGCCGAGGCAATGTTGAATACACGAAAATGCCCATTCGCACAATATAGACGCATTAACACATTACTTTATTTCTAAACACTTTCTGATAAGTTTGAACATTTAAAAGGATGTATACAAATCGGGGGTTTACTTGGAAAGGCTTCAATAAGTCATTTTGAGAAACTAAGAACAGTTTTAATAGGCATGCATGTGAGAACAATTGTTTAGCATTTTTAAATATGTCCTCCTCTTAGCACAAACACACGTAGCAATATCATAGATCTATATAAGTAACATATCTCATAGTGTGGACTTATTCCTTACTTATTACCGTATTTAACATTCAACACGCGTGCTATTGGCAGAATTATACTAAGACTTGTCCTTTATTTGTTCTGCGTTGATAAGAAAGTGTCAACAGTTTGTCAAGTAGCTTATTGTGTCAACCATACTGAATTAAAACGCACACATAATGGATGAAAGACGCAATTAAATAATGCGTAGGTATAATAATTCCCAAACACAAGCACACAAACAAACAAACCAACAATAACAAACATATATAACAAGCTGATATATCCATGAGTTATCATCACTCATAATAAATGGTTTAGATATGCACATACTTCCTCGTTACGTTACTGCTAACATTATGTTAGTTTTTGTTTGTTTCTTGGGTTAAACGCCACACCAAAATTGTTGAGGTCAAAATTATAAAATTGAAAGGAATTATTGCAAAATTTGTTTCTGACTTTCATCAGTTCACTCACTGTTTATCCTCAGAAAGGCATAATGTCACTGTATACCGTTAGATGGGCATAATGTCACTGTATACCATTAGATGGGAATAATGTCACTGTATACCCTTAGATTGGCATAATGTCACTGTATACCATTAGATGGGCATAATGTCACTGTATACCATTAGATGGGCATAATGTCACTGTATACCCTTAAATGGGCATAATGTCACTGTATACCATTAGGTGGGAATAATGTCACTGTATACCCTTAGATTGGCATAATGTCACTGTATACCATTAGATGGTAATAATGTCACTATATACCCTGAGATGGGCATTATGTCACTTTAATGAAGATGGAGTATCTTTTCATAATTGTAATCAACTAATCATTTCAAAATCGATTGCAAATTAATATCATTTACGTAATGGGCTTATATGTAATACTCATTTAGTCCTCAGCGTTTAATCTTATTTTTAATTATAAAATTTCTTACATGTGATATAAGCTGCAACCTCCAATTTAATGATGACGTCGTTAAAATGATACCCAATAAAAATATATTTTGCTGTTAAACTTACGTGTTTTTATATATTAGCAGAACTCCAGTTTTGTAATTAAATCATTAAAGTTTGATAGATCGATCAGTTGTGCCTGTAAAGCAATACCGTTCCGTTTTATGGCGCATTATTTGTTATAAAAATCCACCAGGAAATCGCTTTTTGTTCCTCTTAATCATAATTTGGAATGCAATTATTTTTGAATAATTATTATTTAATTCAATATCATTATTCGGATCATTGTAATCATTTGCATCAATAATTTACAACAATTTGATTAATTTATAATAACTGTCGTAAAATGTTTGCATGACATAACTGCATAATTGTGCCTTATGATTTGTTAATTTCGGACGCTTTTAATTCTCTTCCTTGTACAACATGTATCAATCCATGGAACAAATCAAATCAAAGAAGTCTAAGGATAGATCCGTACAAGCGTTATGTGTATTGAAAGTAATTATGTTATGTTATTTGTTACTCTATTCATTATATGTCTGAATATGACATTCAATCATAGTATTTAAATTAACTTTCTTGTTCTTTGTTGGTTTTCAGGAGTTTTGAAAACGAAGGTAAACGGGAAGTACGAAATATCGAAATTGCTACGAAAAGAATTTTATACACTTAAGAGTCGCCTTTCATTTTTAGAATTATAGTCTTTTTTATTGTGACCAAGAAATGAAACCTTTCAAATCGGGCTAAGAAACGCACATACACCGGTATTCATTTAAATTCTTAATATATTTCGCAGTTTTATTTGCATTTTAATTGCTTTAGTTACCTATGTAGAATTTTCAAGTTCATGTTTTTTAGCTATTTAAAGTTTAGGCCCTTTCATCATAATTGGAGGGGATAATGCATAAACACTTTATATTCAGATGTTTAACTCACTTCTCACTAAAATATAAATAAAAAAGGGCTTGCACTTGATAATATCGTCCATGAACATGCTAAATCAAACCGAGCCTGCAACATTTTCAATTTTGACGTGTTGGGCTTTCTTTAGGGATATATTCCGCAATATATCTTTTAAAAATATATTTGTCATACAGTACTTAAATCTTATCAAATAAATATGACGTTACGGTAATATTCTGATAAAAGCTCGAGATGAAGAAATATTTATTCGTCCAGACATGAAGATTTGTTAGGTTAGATTTTATATTAAATTATTCATATCATAAGTAAGCTTTAGTGATTGAAATACTAAATACGTATCGGCAATGAATATGAGTATGTTTGTCTGCAATTAATGCATAACATAGACACAGCGACGTCTTTTTAACAAACATTGATACATACATAAATGCTGAGCAGATGTGACCCGTAACTAAAAAACTGAAGAAACCGTTGTCTACATTTTCATCATATACGTATTCTCTATGTATAAGCTGTATAATATGTAATAAGTAGCACATTTCTTCTAATTGTTAATTTATAAGACCGAGCCAAATCCCGTAAGTGAATTTGGATTAATTTATGCGAGAAAGTTGTCCAGCTACGTTAGTGATGCTACTCAGGTGTCAAATCGTGTCCGAATTATTTCACGGAAGGGCACCTGCGGACGTCTTCCATCAGTTACAACTTGAAAACATAAACGATTTAATGAGCAAAATCAAAATAGTGAAGCATCTTAATATATTGCTTTTACGACTTTTTCTGTAATTAATTTTCTGAAAATTCAGTCTGGTTGAATTAGCTTTTTTCATCGTGTTAACCTTTGCCTTGTAGACTTTTCAGCGGCATGTAAATGTATTGCATTGTTACACTAACTGTCATGGAAATTCAATTTATTGTTACTAGATCAAAGTTATAGCAAATGCGTCTAGACTTAACAGACATTAATATTTCCAAACTTGAAACAGATTATTCCGGACTGAAAACATATCTTACTTCATCGAAGATACTGACAAAAAAGCTTTGAAATTCATAATTATCGATATGGGAAAGAATTTTTGGTCATGACGGAACAGGATATATATTTTCGAGATGTGTGTACCATTTGATGTAAGTCTGTAATAATAGTTTCAAACTGGATCATTTGCTTCCTCTATTATTCCAGAATAATCATTTTTGCAATATAGCCCAAAGGGAAGGACGTTAAATTGCCTTTAAGTCAAGTCAAGGCCCAGCCTTCTCTCCAAAAAAGTTAATTCTTAATTTAACTCTCTTAATATTTTCAATTCTTATGATATATGTTAAAAAAATGTCACCTTTCAATTCCACGCTATTAAGATGCTTCACTATTTTGATTTTGCTCATTAAATCGTTTATGTTTTCAAGTTGCAACTGGATACATATTAAAAACTGGCTGACCTTTTAAGTATATGCCTGAAACTAGTTTATTATGCAAACAGCCAAAACTGGAAACATAATGAATCGTCAAACAAGGTAAAACTAAACAATGCTGCAAACCCGGTTGAGTTGTATCTGAGTTGTACCTGTTTATTGCTTGCATATTTAAATACATGTATATGACGAGCGTTAACACCGTCTGAGGTGCTCTTGATACTTCAAAAGCTATGAAATTTCATATACGAATAAGGATCCGTAAGTTATATCAAACGTTTTGCTGTATCCTTTTTAAAAGCAATTTTCGATTCGAGACAAACTGTAAATGATAATGACTCGGGAATTATAAAAAAGGGTTGTTTTTTTCTTCTTCCTACACCGATTGAACCTTTTAAAGGTTCAATGAAAACAGTATTTATCATAGTTATGTATGATATATGCTAATAATTTTGTCTTAAGTAGGAATCACTGATTATTTTGTATAAAATAAACGTATTTTTTTAAGTGCGCTTTAAATACTAATTATTATGTTCATGGGTTATACATGTACATAGGAACGGTATAACCACATTCATTTGTTACATTTACAAGCATTGTGCTAACGACATAAACTCACTACAACATTATACCTATTTACAGTTAAATAATATACGAACAACTCTTAACACATATAAATGTCAATGAAAATAATATAGTTAGCAGGATAAAAAAGAAATTATTTTCAGCTTCCCTGGAGAAACAGACAATTTACCTTAAAGTAATTCAAGTATATCAGTTATATTGAACATTTTCCATAGAGAAAACGAAGCAAATGATTTAATACAATATAACATCACAATACAACTATCTCATTTAATAAATTATTCTGCTGGAGCAGGTTTTTTTTACTGATAGCGATCTTTATATCTACATATTTAATCAAGTGGTTCTTCGAAAAGAAAAGAATATGCATTGAATAGCGCTTATTGACTTGACAATGGTGAGCATTCATGATATTGCATATTATAAAACCATACGGTAGAACTTTACATTGTAGCAAGTACATGTACATCCTCACATTTAAACTGTGACATTCGCATTAACTGTTTACATACCGTCATTATTTGTTGTCTTAACATAATGAGCACGTTTCCTTTTTTTTGCTTTAACGGCACACAAACACAGTCAAGATCATGTTAAGTCGAAACAAAATAGATGATTTTTGCTACCACTGGAGTCAACAAAACTTCAATAAATGCATAGAATATAAGTTATTCGAATCCATTAAGTCGACACATCAATTCAGAAAAGGGATTAACAATGGCGGCTGCAATTTGTATGACTCAAATACAAGAGGCAACCCTCACATAGTCGAATATTGCGTATACTATACAGATGTTTTCATATTAAGGCAAATGTTGCATTATTTATTTCGTCCACACTCTAAAGATCTAAATAGAACAATAAGTCACTGTCACGACAAAAGTCTAGATGAAATATGGACAGAAACTTGCTGGACACAGAATATTTGTCCTAAGCAGACAAATTATACAGGTTATAAATATCTTATGTCGTACAAAATTTGATTTCAATTGCTTCATTTCAACAGGGTACGACGGCCTGTGACCAAATTATAAAATTTGTAGACAAAATATAGTTAAACTTAGGATAAATGGTCAATATGGACTCACATGTATTGCAGTATTGTTCCATGTTCGGTCAATCATATATAAAGGGGGAAAAAACCACACACAAAAAAAAAACTACAACGAAAACCCCTGGTACATGCAAATGTGTTATCTTAACATGACATGTTATGCCACTGGTATTCACAAACTGGACATTTAAGTGATTTTGTGTGAAGATATGATGACATAATTTCATTTCTGTAAAATTCTGATTGCATATGCTAGTCTTTTTGTTAAAAGCAACATTTGTCACGGTGGGTGTTGGTATGTAAAATTTTAGCTTAATATTTAGATATGATTTGTCTAAATTATGTCATAATTTAGTAACGGTAACGGCAGTTTGTAAATGGTCATCAATGGTCAATGAAATCCATTTGAAAATGGACTGACATAAAGTTATAATGTTCGGATAAAAATAACCAGTAGTATCAGTTGACACAGCGGAATATAAATGTCGATTTTCGGCATTGCATAAATATTTTTTGTTATCAATCAACAGCGGGGATAACTTTGAGATCATTAAGAATTATCTTTAAAAAGATACTCAGCCGAAGTCAAACATGTTAACTTGCATAGGATAAGCTACTTCTAACCATGCTTACCGCAAACAGAACATTTTATTCCTCGTCAATAGTTCTTTTTCATGTTTTTCCCCATTAATTGTCATCCTAGATTTAACCAATAATACTTACATTATTTGATTTTAATCCAAAACGAAATTTGATTTGAATAGTATGGTGGCATATTTCTGCCACCAGATAACCTGATAACTAACTAGTTAATTAAGAGGTTAACTAGTTACGTAACTAGTTAACCTGATACCTAACTAGTTAATTAAGAGGTTAACTAGTTACCTAACTAGTTAACCTGATACCTAACTAGTTAATTAAGAGGTTAACTAGTTACGTAACTAGTTAACCTCTTAATTAACTCGTTAGTTATATGGTTATCTGGTGGCAGAAATATGCCACCATAGAATAGGAATTTGTAATAAAACAAAGATTTAGTAGATACTGTACACTAATTCCACGGAGAATTTTGCAACTGTAAATTAGTCGACAGTTCGCTTCAATCGTCTTATGCCCGGTTCGAGAAGAGAATATAATGACTAGAACAGCTTAGAAATGAAATCCGATCGAACGCAAAAGTATCAAAAAGGCGATATTTAATTTCATATATATTTATTGAAAAGCTGTTAGAAACATCTAGAAAATATCATTATTGTGTTTTTATATACATGTATATTCCGACATACCTTTTTTCAACACTTCTTGCCATCGCGCAAATCGAACAGACCTATAACGGAAGCTCTTCTAAAGTATCAATCGAACAAGCTATTAGTGTTAAAACGACCAATGAATATTCTGTCTATATTCATTTCTTTACTGTTAATTTTAGCGGACGTCAAGGTTAAATCAGACGGCCTTCGGTCGAAAAAACAACGTTAAAAGAAAGAAATATTAATGTCAATGCTATTCTTAATTAAGTTATTTAGCCTGTGACATATAACCCATATTATTGATTTATTATATTTATATAAGTAAATACATCATTTCTTATCAAAAAACATAAAGAATGTATCAAGACTTTTTAACATTGCTAAATAAAACTACATTTTATCAAAATAATATATTTATGATTTTTAACTTGTCAAATATTTCTGAGCAAAATAAAAATATATATCAATATAATTAATACATACAATGAATAATTCACCAAATAAGATTTATAACAAAAATAGCTTTTTACAATGCCATCATGCTGTACAATATCACTTTTTATTACATGCGTACAATATCACTTTTATTACATGCGTACAATATCACTTTTTATTACATGCGTACAATATCACTTTTTATTACATGCGTATAATATCACTTTTTATTACACGCCTTCATTATTGTCACAACAACTGTTTCAATGAGAGTACAATTTACATGGATTAACTTATTCTTTGTTAATCAATATTCGCAAATATGACAGAACATTTGATTTACAAGCTCTCATGAGTCACAAAAAAAGACACTGTATTAAATTAATTCTGACCTGAATTCTAACACTGCCAGAATGTATATTGAATAAACGAATAAAGTATTCCCTAAAGAAATACATCCTTGAAAAAATGTCACACAATTATTTTATTTTCAATTTAAGCATTCTTCGGTATATTTTTAAACATACAAATAATTTATAGCACTATAGCGGTTATTAATGTCTAAACGTTTACAACATGTTAAATGCAAAAAATAAGTGATTTAGACCGTCTTTTAAAATGATTATACTGGGGCCACTGATGAAACTGAAACCAATATGTTCACCAGTCTTTTTTCGTATGGTATTTTGCTGAAGAGACAGTATGTGCTGAACTCGCTTACAGAAGGTCATTTGTATTTTTTTTTCAGCGAGTAAATAAAAACAAATTAAACTACTTACAACATATATTTAATTTAAACTCTAGGAGCTCGTAATTAGGGAAAATAGAGTCAGTAGCATAGATTACCTGATATACAAGCTACCGTCTTCGCAGTCATATGATTGAGAAAAGGTCTTCCTAAATAAGCCATTGATTCATTTATAACAATTTACGCAGATTTATTTCTTGAGATATTAATATCAGGGGTGCATTCAATATTTTCATCAATCAAATTATTTTTTTGTCTTAAATGTATCGACTATCATAACAAGATTGCTTCTCTCTTTTTTAGCCATGACTGGATTAATCATTTATTGCGTCTCGTAAAATAAATTATTGTGTGTCCTGCAATTTAAATAAGAAAACGTGCAAAAATATTTAAAAAATGTAATCACATATATATGTATATGCATATATTAACTTATTTATATAAATCATGGGACTTTGTGTAATTCATGGATATTTCAAATGCATATTTATAACCTTTGATCACATACAAACAGCATTGTGTGTATCTTATTACGAAAGAAATAATCAAGATTAATTTAGAACAGTTCTGTTATAAAGAGGAAGCTATATAAACCAAAAGGTTTAAACCAAACAGCGTTTATTTTTAAATTAGTAATGGATTAAATTATAATATCATCTTAAATCCAAAATATTCTTATAGCAAGGTAAAACAGTCGTGCAGTTACACTTGTAATTTTGTAAAGTTTGCCTGGGAGAACTGCTTTTATAATAAAAGAGCCACTTTGCCTTACATTTCAGATGTTTTCCAAGCTCTTCCGTTATTTGAATTAACTTTTAACAAAAAGTCCTAGAAGAATGAACACCGAATCTTCATACACTCCGTGAGGAATAATTGAAATGGTCTTAAATCATTTCTCTCAACAATATGTGTGTCATTTTAATACTATATGTTAAAAATGGAATTAATCTTGACAGATTGTTTATACTCTTTTAATGACAGTTTAAAAATAAAAGATGCATTTTCTGAGAGAAGGTTTATTTTGCTGTGAATACGTATAAAGACAATGAATAAACTCTAAAAGAAAAGGAAATCCATGGGAAGCAATGAATTGTTTATTCTGATTTGCATAAAATTGAAATAGAAAGATAATAATAAAAACATGACTTTCGGAACAAGGTGCATGGTATCTTATAGATCTAGCCAAGTGTTGCTTTATGAATTGACAATTGTTGGTATCTGAGATTTAGCAGCAAATTTGTATCAATATGTTTGAAAATAAACAGCAAAGCATCATTCATTTAACAATCATTTTAAAGGCTTCCAATCCTTTTCCTGAATGAAGTTAAAAATTAAAAAATCATTTTGAGATAAAAAAATAAAACAAAAAACAATGAAAAAAAAATCCGGACAGATTGATCCTGTTCATGGAGGCACTGGTAATTTCAATCTAATGTCTACTCCCCGTACACCGGATAAAGCATAATTGACAATTAAACATAGATGAAAGTATTTTGAAGCCGTATTCAATGTTTTTGTCGTAACCTTAAATTCCTAATGGACACCATGATAAGCCTGCCAGGAAAACATTTGGAAAGAGAAATTTCAACTAATTTTGACGTTTTCCAGCAGTTCACTCAATATATATCCTTGGGTTGGAATTATGTCACTTTAAAATAACATTTTACACGCATGTTTTATTTCAAAATTAAAGACTTACCTCAAAAAAATAAAAATGGATCAAAGTTTAAGAGTTATTATCAACATTGAAGTAAATGCTTAAATGGAAATAAATGATTTTTTTTATATGCAAACATGTTTACTGTTTATATGGAAGTATTTAACATGATAATATCTTTTTGAAAAAAAGGCGTTTTTTTTTATTATCTGAAGCGTATGTAAGCGGCCATTGTTGACCCGCATACGTCATCCGACCAGGATGTGAAAGATGTTCCCGCAAAAATTTGACTGTTGGACGCAGATGCTCATTCAAGGTGCATGACGTCATGCGGCATTGACGTCATTCGGCCATAAATGGCTGCCTGCAGTCGAACTGAGGGGATGTAGAAAATACTTCGTCTATGTTACTGTCTTTATTGCTAATATGCAATACAAAAACAAAAAATGAGCTTCAATAATTAGTTTGATAAGGAAAACAAATAATTACCAAAACAGATGAATCCCCTTTAAGGAATGCATGTGCCTAAACGAGATTATATCTCTAAATAAATTGGCGGAAATAATAACACGAATCAGTTGGATCTATATCGAGTAGAACGTTTGTAGACTAAACATTGACAACATGGTTCTTTTTAGATTTTAAAATACCTGACAGCCATTAACTATTACATTTTGTCCATAATCAATCGATAGTTTGATTGTCAAACAACGCATTAATTTTGTAACTTCTCAGACAGCGACAAATATATTGCACACACAAGGCCATTACAAAGGCTAATTACGACTAGGATATCTATATACAAATGTAAAACTGTGTTTGAAGGCTTATTTGTTACATTAATAATAGTCTTACTAAAGCAGTTTCAGTCAGTTGATTTACACGAGACACTCTTTCACCCAAAATAATTTCTAACATTTTTTTAATTTTTTTTTTTTTTTTTTGGGGGGGGGGGAGAAACTTTCTATAAATCTATTTCTTGATAAGACAACATCTGGGCCATTACTTTTGCAATAGGCGTACAATAAGTGGCCAATATTACTTTTATTACTTTAAGTACTACACAATTGAATGAATTGAATGACATATCAAAATAACAAAAAAGATAACATAATCATTTATTATGTCAACATAACGTTGGAAAATCCGTTAAGTAATTGTCAATGTCAAGGGTATAATTAATTTAGAGTCCTATTTGCAGCATTGAACTGCGAATCATTGCAGAGAGACAGTTTAATCATATTTTATAAAGTAAATACGATAAGAACTTGAATGAACACCACACATTTTTAAAATTTTGATCAGATACGTTAACAGTAACAACACAAAATGTATAAATCATGTGTAAGTTTTATCTTGTTTGACTTTAAAGTTAATTGGGTCATAATGGAAGGTTGGCATGTTTTATTTATTCGTGTAGGAACATGATCGATATTAGATCCGAAATATCTTAACAAAATAAGTATTTCCAGTTTGAACCCAACAGTATGCGGACAAATTCTATTCAACAGCATTAACATCATTGCATCTTATCTTTATTTTAATTTAAATGACTTTTCAAAATGAAATTTTTATATGAGTGCAAGGAGTTCTTTGATTCTAAAGATGTGGTTCTATGCATTGATTACAAAAAAAATACTAAAAGGTTTGTACATAATTAATAACCATTATTACCAGGACAAAATTCAGATATGTCTATAGCAACTGTTTTTCTTGTACTCTATTGGCTATAAAGTTGCAATATGAAAAACAAATTACGACAAAAAGTGTTTTATTTCCTCCTGAAATCTCATTATTATTATTATTTTGTTACTATTATGTTGACAAATTCCACAGTTGACAAATTCCACATTTCACACGACGGTCTTCGATAACACCAGATGATATCAGGACAATATTTGGCATTTTTTAAATTGATAGGTCAATACTAATTTAAGGCAAGGCAATTATGTAGAGAGATGGAAACTATATTTTCTTTATTTGACCTGTTATTAAAATGTTCTGTATAATTTATTTATTTTTGTTTATTCAATATTTATATCATAAATAACTTTGTTTTGGCATTGTTAACGAAACAATGAAAGTTTAAAGCGTCTATACCAGTGTCTGTTTAATGTACTAATGTACTAAGTACATTTAACGAGCACAATTTTAAGTTGTATGTGGAGATTAAATTAAAGCAATAAATTTGACAGTTAAATTCACTATGGTTTTGAAGATTGTTAAAGCCTAATATGTGGAAATATTGCATACAATTCTTTGTGATAAAAATACCAATAACCTAGCTTCAATTTTTTGTGTCAAATTAACTAATGTTCAAAAAAGGAAGACCTTCCTGGTCGCTTTATGCTACAAACATAATCCATTCAATCTTATGCAATCATGTTTAAATCATGCAGGGCACAAACTTGGCGAAATTCTTAGAAATATTTGGATTGATTGAGAGCCGTATGAACACATCTGCGGATGTTTCTAAATTCAAAATTTCACTATTTTATGTTTAAATGTTGAATTCTGCTTAAGCCGGTGCTAGGGGGCGTGGACGGTAACTTGCACTTTCCATTACCGTCCATGAACAGGCTCAATCAAACCGAGCCTGCAACATTTTCAATTTTGTCGTGTTGGGCTTTCTTTAGGGATTCTGTATTTCTCTATTTCATTGTCACATCCGTGTTATTTGTGCCGTGTGGCGGCTGTAAAAAGTCTCCCGTACATTTAATCAATGATGTTATATTTTCGATCCTTGAAGATCGTTCAGCACGACATTATTGTTGTGCTTGTGGTATTTCTAGTTTCAACTTTTCGGCATTTTCTAGTTGGGTGGTTCAAATATTCCTACTTGAATAATGTTGAATCACCCTTAGGACATGTTGCCTGCTTTTTTAATTTGTCTTTTGACGTCTTATCTATGATATGCAGCCTTCATAACCTGTGATCCCCTTTCAAAATTCCATTTATATAAGTTCCGCCCATTGTTTTCTCGTTTAGGGCACACGGTATTTATTACTTGGGGACCATACGCCGCTTTTCATGGAATGGCACGGGAGTCTCACATTGAAGGTTCCATGATAACCGCCGTATGAACACATCTGCGGATGTTTCTAAATTCAAAATTTTACTATTTCATGTTTAAATGTTGAGTTCTGCTTAAGCCGGTGCTAGGGGGCGTGGACGGTAACTTGCACTTTCCATTACCGTCCATGAACAGGCTCAATCAAACCGAGCCTGCAACATGTTCAATTTTGTCGTGCTGGGCTCTCTTTAGGGATTCTGTATTTCTCTATTTTAGCTGTTGTGAAATTCAATATTTTTTCTCCATATTTCGCATTGACATTTTATTAGACCAATTATCTATTGATTTAGCCCAGATATAAAATATGTCAAGCTTATGTTTTAGATCAAAGTTATAGAACTCCCGTCTTTTAATTTTCATGTTGCGTTCGTATCATAAATCACTAAAATATGTCTCCTGATTTATTTGAAACACTCTTGGATAATTGAATTTTCCTCAATGTATACGTAATTACCATGGATAAAGATTGATGAATGGCCCAAAAAACTATTAAACAAAAAGGTTTTTCCCAGAATAATTGGCTTTTATATTGATATTTCTGTCATTAAAATTGATTTGAATATAAGAAAAGTAATTGTAATAAAATAGGTCAGACACCAGTTTTGTTTCAAACATTGTTTTTGAAAAAGCTAAATGGGGATCGTTGTTTTCTTTTTTAGTTTCTATATACATTGAATGATATTTCTTCAAAGCGACAATCAGCGAACTTACCTAGTGACATTACATTTTATTGCTTGATGTAAACGGTAAATTATACAAAAACATCAAACAAACAACAAAACAATTCAGACACAGTGCGTCCACTGAATGCCGCCCTGCCTTTCTTCATTGTTCTCATATTTTTAACCTCATTCAAAAAATAAATTAACGTTTGTTTGTTTGTTTGTCTGTTTGTTTGTTTCTTAAGGTGCCTTACGATATATAATACTAAGTGATTATTTTTGAAAGCAACGTACACTTTCTGTTTTATAGTCTACGAGGTTTCATATCCAAAGCACGTTTTGTCAAAACTGAATAAAAATGTTTCAACATAAATCCATGAAATATGGCGTTTTGTGATGACGTAAGACAGTTAACCAAGGACAACGTTGTCTCTCTGAGTTCGAAAACATGTCCCAAATTCATTTTCTCATTGCGGCAACAAAATTCAACGTGATTTACTGAAACAACAGAATAAGAGACACCTTTATATATCGTAAATATATTGGTGTGCAACTGTGGTATAATGTTTGACAGTGAACTCAGGAAATGGTATCTTAATGATTTCCGGAAACGCATATTCATAATTCGACAATAAAATACATAAGTATCAAATATTATATCGATAAAGTCTGTGAAAGACATGTAATAGATGACCATTCTGTGTTTTATTAAAACAGTTAAGTGTACCGGGTAATAAAAATAAATATTTGATAATATTGACATAGGTTTGGGATATATTATTTCTTAAATAACATAGTCAATAAACACATTATGTAATATTAATTGTTAATTTCTGCATTCTATGATTTTACACACGTATCATCTAACATGTATTTATTAGAAATAATGTTTTATTACTTTTATCTTAATCTTTTCGGGATACAAATCTACAAGGACTTGCAACTCATTCATGAATTATATTTTATTGAAGACTTCTGTTGTCTAAATTTCATGACCAATAGATTTGTTTTTTGTCCCAGACACACATTTGATATCATAAACCATTTACAATGGCTTACGTCAGTCCAAATCAGTACGAAAATACAAATATGCTTTGCTACCAAAGTTTCAACTTATAAACAAAGTTACCGTTCTAGTAAGATTTGTTATTGAATCCTAAAGTTTTGTAAATGTTTTGTCAATGGTGTATTATGACAAATCGATGAATATGTAAATCAAATTAATACCAGTAGACTTTCCAAATTATTGGTGCAAGTAATATATTCTCTTATTGTTTTAAGACGTATTACATGTTATAAAACATATGAAATAATTAAATTTCTACTTTGTAATAATCAGAAATGCACATATTTTGCAATGATCATAAATTCAATTCAACCGATAGAAAAATATGAAAAAATATAAGAGCTGTTTGATTTTTACAAAATTGTAAATTGTTTGCAAAATATAATAATTGTATGTTATTAAAACGCGATAAATATAATTATAGTTAAATTACACGATGGTTTATGTACAGATTTATTGATAGACATATGTTTCTTATTTGAACATGTGTTCTTTGGTTGTAAATACTGAGCAAGACCATGTTATGCATTTATTACAATCGAAGTTATAAAATGTGGTTTCGGTGTTGCCAGATTTTGTTGGGGACTGCGTTCATTAAACGCAAACTTTTCTTGTTGATTTCTGTTACCATATATCATTGATTATGCTATATTTACTAACAAATGGTAAAGTATATCCATTATAGTAAGCAATGCCTTACTTGAGAGACTAAAATACATATCTAGGTATGTCATTCAATTTAAACATTTTAATCTGATATATTTTTACAAAAACAAGGAACTGAAATAGTTTACAAAAGCGAGGAACTGCGTTTAGAAGACATAACATTATAATTATTATATTAGTAATTGACAGGTCTGGAGCAGAATAATAAAATGAAATTTAATATCATTTTAAGGAGACACTTAAATCAAGTATGATATATACACGTTTAATTTCGCATAAGTTGATTGATATAAAGGAAGACATCAAAATGGTGACAAAATTATTGACAACGTTAATTTTTAGTGAGATTGTAACGAGTGTTGAATCGTGGGTATTGTTCTTTAAGCCGGGTCAAAAAGGTTGGACTAAATTGAGAATGACCCGGGCTTACCCGGCGATCTAGAAGTTTGAAACAAAACGGATTTTGAATTGATATCTGGTTAATGCTTTTTTTAAATGGTTCTCAATTTCTCATTTCCTGAAAAAACTTCCATTTCCTAAAACGATTACACTGACAAGACCTGGTCACCTTACGACGAGGCAATATGAGATACATTTGAGAACTCTGCCATTTCCACGAAAATGCCCATTCGCTCAATATAGGCACAATACTTTATTTCGTAAACACTCTCTGATAAGTTTGAACATTTAATAGGGTGCATACAAATCGGGGATTACTTGGAAAGGCTTAAATAAGTCATTTTGAGAAACTAAGAACAGTTCAATAAGCATGCATGTGAGTACAATTGTTTAGCATTTCTTAATCTGTCATCCTTTTAGGCAATATCATAGATCTATTTAAGTGACATATCTCATGTTATGTACTTATTCTGTACTTATTACCGTATTTAACATTCAACTGGCAGAATTATACCCAGACTTGTCCTTTATTTGTTCTGCGTTGATAAGAAAGTGTCAACAGATTGTCATGTAGCTTATTGTGTCAATCATACTGAATTAGAACGCACACATAATGGATGAAAGACGCAACTAAATAAGGCGTAGATATAATAATTCCTGACCACAAACAAACAAACAACAACAAACATATATAACAAGCTGATATATCCATTTGTTATCATCACTCATAATAAATGGTTTAGATATGCACAGTCATACTTCCTCGTTACGTTACTGCCCACATTATGTTAGTTTTTGTTTGTTTCTTTGGTTAAACGGCACACCAAAATTGTTGAGGTCAAATTATAAAATTTAAAGGAATTATGGCAAAATCTGTTTCTGACTTTCATCAGTTTATTCACTGTTAACCCTTAGATAGGCATTATGTCACTGTTTACCCTTAGATGGGCATAATGTCACTGTATACCCTTAGATAGGCATAATGTCACTGTTCACCCTTAGATGGGAATAATGTCACTGTATACCCTTAGATAGGCATAATGTCACTGTTCACCCTTAGATAGGCATAATGTCACTGTATACCCTTAGATGGGCATAATGTCACTGTATACCCTTAGATAGGCATAATGTCAATGTTCACCCTTAGATGGGAATAATGTCACTGTATACCCTTAGATAGGCATAATGTCACTGTATACCCTTAGATAGGCATAATGTCACTGTATACCCTTAGATAACCATAATGTCACTGTTCACCCTTAGATAGGCATAATGTCACTGTATACCCTTAGATGGGCATAATGTCACTGTATACCCTTAGATAGGCATAATGTCACTGTTCACCCTTAGATGGGAATAATGTCACTGTATACCCTTAGATGGGCATAATGTCACTTTAATGAAGATGGAGTAACTTTTCATAATTGTAATCAACTACTCATTTCAAAATCGATTTCAAATTAATATTATTTATGTAATGGTCTTATATGAAATACTCATTTAGTCCTCAGCGTTTTGTCTTATTTTTAATTTCTAAATTTCTAACATGTGATATAAGCTGCCACTTACAAGCCAATGATGACGTCGTTAAAATGATACCCAATTCAAATATGTTTTGCAGTAAAACTTACGTGTGGCTATATATTTGCAAAACTCTAATTTTGTAATTAAATCATAACATTTTGATAAATCGATCAGTTGTGCCTGTAAAGCAACACCGTTCCGTTTTATGGCGCATTATTTGTTATAACTGTCCACCAGGAAATCGTTTTTTTGTTCCTCTTAATCATAATTTTGAATGCAATTATTTTTGAATAATCATTATTTAATTCAATATTATTATTCTGATCGTTGTAATCATTTGCATCAATAAATTACAACGATTTGATTAATTTATAACTGTCGTAAAATGTTTGCATGACATAACTGCATGATTTTGCCTTGTTAAATTTGGACGCTTTTAATTCTCTTTCTTGTACTATCAATCCATGGAACAAATCAAATCAAATAGGTCTAAGGATAGATCCGTACAAGCGTTAGGTTTTTGAAAAATAATTATGTTACGTTATTTGTTACTCTATGTATTATGTGTCTTGATATAACATTCGATCAAAGTATTTAAATTACCTTTCTTGTTCTTTGTTGGTTTTCAGGAGTTTTGAAAACCAAGGTGAAGGTAAACGGGAAATTTTCTATCGAAATTACTAAGAAAATAATGTTATACACTTAAGAGACTCTTCATTTTTAGAATAATTTTTTTGTGTATTGTGCTAAGGGACAAAGAAATGAAATGCTTTCAAATCTGGCTAAGAAACGCACTTACATTGATATAAATTTTAATCCTTAATAGATTTCGAAGTATTTTACATTTTAAGTGATTCAGTTACCTATGTAGAATTTCAAAATTTATGTTTTTAAGCTTGTTGATCCAAGTTAAGCCCCTTTACAGCTTCTAGTTTCGTGCTTTACAAGTTTATGACTTTTGAATAATTATCAATTGTGTGCCCTTTAAAACGTGCCAGAGAATATTAATCATTAGTGATATGTTTGGATTTCTACCATCATGATGATTGGGGAAAAATGCAATTCGGACGTTTGACTCACTTCCCACTAAAGTATAAATAAAAATATCTTATAAAACAAAAAGGAATTCTTTATTTTGCCGCCATATATCTTAACAAAATATTTTTGTCATACAAATCTTATCAGATAAATATGACGATATGACATTCTGATAATATACAGAGATGAAGAAATGTTTATCCTTCCAGTCATAAAGATTTGTTAGTTTAGATAATATACATAATTTAAACTACTGCATATCATAGTTAAGTTTAGCTGATTAAAGATCGAGGATAACGGAAGCCTGTATATCTGCTGTATAAAATCAATAAAGACGCATTGGTAATGAGTATGAATATGTTTGTCTACAATGAATGCAAAACATAGACACAGTTTCGTCTGTTTTAACCAATATTGGTGTTTACATATTAAATACTATGCAGATGTGACCCTGAACAAAAGAACGGAATTATTAATCTAGTAGAGAAAATACCGCACGTTGTTATACTGTCCTGTGGATCGGTCGAATGTTTCACCACTGTTTACTACTTTTTGAAGTGTGATTGACGAAATTTCATTCCTGTACAATTCTGATTGCATGTAATAGTCTTTTAAAAGCAACCTTTGTCACGGTGGGCGTTGGAATATTATTTGTGTAAATGATGTCATACGTTAGTAAAGGTAAAGGCATTTTGTAAATGGACTGACATAAAGTTATCATGTTTGGATAAAAACAACCAATATTATCAGTTGACACATTGGAATATAAATGTCGATTCTCGGCACTGCACAATTTTTTTCTATCAATTAACAGCGTGATTAACTTTGAGATAAGTTAAATGTAAAAAAAAAAAACAAAAAAACAAAAATACCTTGTATGAAAGAATAAATAATGTCAATGCGATTCTTAATTAAGTTATTTAAACTGTTACGTATGAACCATATCATTGAGTTATTAGATTTATTAAATTAAATACACCATTTCTTATAAAAAAATATAAAGAAGGTATCAAGATGTTTTAACATTGCTAAATAAAACTAAATTTTATCCAAAAAAATATTTATGATTTTTAACTTTTAACATTCAAATATCGAAAAAAATTGTGCTATACGAATATCTCGTAAATAATTTCCAGCAAAGACACGAATAAGTGTCAAATATTTCCGAAAAAAAAAGATATATATCAATATACTTAATACATACAATGAATAATTCATCAAATAAGATTTATAACAAAAATAGCTTTTTACAATGCCATCATGCTGTACAATATCACTTTTTATTACATGCCTTCATTATTGTCACAACAACTGTTTCAATGAGAGTACAATTTACATGGATTAACTTATTTTTTGTTAATCAATATTCGCAAATATGACAGAACATTTGATTTACAAGATCTCAAGAGTCACAAAAAAGACACTGTATTAAATTAATTCTGACCTGAATGTAAAACACTGCCACAATGTATATTAAATAAACGAATAAAGTATTCCCTAAAGAAATATATCCTTCAAAAAATGTCACACAATTCTTTCATTTTCAATTTAAGCATTCTTCGGTATATTTTTGAACATATGAATAATTTATAGCACACTTATTGATGGTTATTAACGTCTTAACGTTTACAACATGTTAAATGCAAAAAAAGTGATTTAGACCGTCTTTCAAAATGATAAGTTGAAGAATTATACTGGGGCGACTGATGAAGCTGAAACTAATATGTTCACCAGTCTGTTTTCGTATGGTATTTTGCTGAAGAGAAGGTCATTCGTATTCCTTTTGTCAGCAACTTAATACAAACAGAACAAACTAACAGCATATCTTTCATTTCAAACTCTATGAGCTTGTAAGTATTAAGCTTCTTACATACTTTAAGATGCAAAAGCTACACAGGGAAAATAGAGTCAATAGCATAGAGAAAAAAATCCCTAATATTCGGGAAAACGACATAATTGAAACTGCTGTAGCTTCGTTCGATTGAGCCTGATATGCAAGTCACCGTCTTCATGCGAGAAGTTCGCAGTCATATAATGATTGAGAAAGGTCTTCCTAAATAAGCCATTGATTCTCTTATAACAATTTACGCTGATTTATTTCTTGAGATATTAATATCAGGGGTGCATTCAATAATTTCATCAATCAAATTCCCTTTGTCTTAAGTCTTGTTTACCTAACGCATCGACTTTCATATATTAACAAGAATGCTTCTCTCTTTTTCGGCATGACTGGATTGTAAATCATTTATTGCGTCTCTGTGTGATATTATTCCTACAATTTAACTTATATCAGAGACACTTGGGTTACGGTGCTTAAAACGCCTTTAAAATCCAAATAAAATGTATATTTGTCAATCCCAGCATATGTACTGATCATATATAACAAAAAACTTAATATAAGCCGTTTTGAAAAAAAATCATATTTTAACGTCTATAATAATACACAAGATAAAAATGTTCGCCGAAAAAAATCCGCACACCTACCGTCAACATCACCGTGTATTTTATTCTATCTCAATATTTTCACATAATCCTTTGGTCCATCGACAGAGAAGATATAATTCTTCACGATGATGGTCAATTTTAAATTTCAACGGCAATATAAACAACGCAACAGCCGAAATAAACATCAACATGTTATTTGGATTTAAAAGACGTTTTAAGCTCCACATCCCAAGTGTCTGTGATTTATATATCTTAATTTAGGTTATTATCTTATTCATGGATATTTCGAATACACATTCATTTTATACCCTTTGTATTTTAAAGACCACATACAAACAACATTTTTTGTATCTCATTTCAAAAGATAAATTTAAATTTCAATTCTGAACTACATGAACTATATTAAAGTAAATGTCATTTGAAGCGTTTATTTCAGTATTTTAAGTATGTTAAGGGTCTTTATAATTTTTATTAGATTGTTTGTTGAGCGATACTTCATCGATGTTATTGACATGAAGAGTAAATTACAATATTTTGTAAATAGACAAAATACAGTTATTGCCGGATACACAAATTATAACATATCAAATGTATTATTGAGATCTACATCGTGCAAGTTGTTTTTGTTGTCACTTATCACGGATCAAGGTATTGCATAAAATTATTATTATCTTATTTTAAATTACACAAACCTCAATCCTTTTTCCAATTGATATGTACGTAATAACTAAAGTATATATAAAGTATCAGGTAAAATAATTATATGGATTTTCTCTTTTCTCATTTTTTTTTTATCTTTTCCTATCTCACACCATTATATATTTCTTCTAGTAAAACATCATATTCTTACAAACACTAGGACCCTTCAGCGCATGGTCGTCAAACTTGTTCTTTGCTTCTCTCTCTTAAAAAACCTTTTTATGAATAATGCACTGGCGATTGTTACTTATTCTATTACCTAGGAGTGAAATAAATCCATATTAATTGATCCCACTGAACAATTATTATATTAATGTTGTGTTAACTACTGCGTTATAATTATGATATAACACTTCCATAAGATAATAATGACTGATGTAACATTTTGGGTATCTCTAGAAAAGTGATATTACACTCGGGAAAGTAATGAAGAATATCCGAAAAAATGAATGCTTACATTGTATAAATACATATGTGTTTTTAATTGTAACTGTCAATAAGGAGTAAGAAATAGCTTCAGAACAATTATGGTATTGTTAAAAGGTAATACTGATGATATATAACGTAATGAATTAAACGTAACTGAATTAATTATTCTAACAAAAAAAATATTCTAAATGAAGTTCAGAAATTACATGACAACCTAACATTCGTCTAAACCCGTTCAGAAATAACAAAATTAATATGTAAATGATCAGAAAGGTGGCTCTAAAACCGCTATTTAGATTTAGCTGAATGAACAAAAAATGTATTTAAAGATCGTTCAGCACGACATTATTGTTGTGCTTGTTGTAATTTTATTCTTGCTATTTGGCTTTTTCTTGATGGGTGGTCTAGTATTCCTCACTTGAATACTGTTTAATCACCCTCAGGATATGTGGCCTGCTTTTTAAATTTGTCTTTTGACGTCTGTGATATGCAGGCTTCATAACCTCTGCTCCCCTTTCAAAATTCCATTTTATTTAGTTCCGCCCATTGTTTTCCAGTTTAGAGCACACGCATTTTTTACTTGGGGACCATATGCCGCTTTTCATGGATTGGCACTTACGTGTCACATTGAAGGTTCCATGATGACCGCCATTTGAATAAATCTGCGAATGTTTCAAAATTCAAAATTGTACCAGTTCATAGTAAATGTTGAATTCTGCTTAAGCCGGTGCTAGGGGGCGTGGACGGTTGTTTGCACTTAAGAGTACCGTCCATGAACAGGCTCAATCAAACCGAGCCTGCAACATTTTCAAATATGCCGTGTAGAGCTTTCTTTAGGGATAATTGTTATTTTCTCTATTTTAGCTTCAATCCCAAATATATTTTTATGCAATGCAAAAATGTCATGCAGTTACACTCGTAATGTTGTTAATGTTGCCTTGGTAAACTGCTTTTATAATAAACAGGCACTTCATCTTAGATTGCAAATTTTTTCCGTTATTTGTATCAATTAATAATAAAAAGCTCTAAAAGAGATAACACTGAATCATCATACACTCCGCGGGGAATAAGTGAAATCATTTCTGTCAACAATATGTGTGTCATTTTAATACTGTATGTTAAAAAAAGGAATTAATATTGACGATTGTTGATACTCTCTTTATGAAAGTCACATTTTCTCAGAGAAGGTTTATTTTGTTGTGAATACTAATAAATACAATGAATAAACCCAGAAAGAAGAGGAAATCCACGGGAAGCAATGAAGTGTTTATTCTTGGAAAGAAGACATAGGCCAATGTAATACCCGGTTTATAGATCTGCTTAAAACTTAAATAAAACAAATAATAAAAAGACGTGACTTTCGGAACAAGGTGAATGGTATCTATAGATCTAGCCAAGTGTTGCTTTATGAATTTACAAGAGCTGTCACCCAAGTGACGAATTCCCCCGAAAAGAATTCTTAAGCATGCATGTATTATGAAAAGAAAAGAGAATGAAAGTAACTAATTACTGAATATTGTTCCTTGTATTATTGTACCCGTAATCTCTAATTGCTAATTGTGATAGCATGAACCTTCAAATATAAGTGTGACCTTGACTTTTGAAGAAGGGACGTGGTTCATGGACGCGACAAAATGTTGTTATGAGATAGACATTTGTGCCAAATTATTTCAAAATCACTCAATGCATGACAAAGTTACAGTCTGGACATGAGTGTTGTGTGTGTGGGGACACACGGACATGAGCCTCGACACAATATCTTGATGTGGAAGACATGTGTGCCAAGTTATTTTAAAATCCTTCCATGCATGACAAAGTTACAGTTTGGACATGAATGTATACCGTCAAACTCTTCTCTAGAGATGAGTCCCTTCAAACTAAAGTGTGACCTAGACCTTGAAGGTAGGGACAACCTAGACCTTGAAGGTAGGGACATGGGTCTTTGCTGGACACATTGTCTTGATGTGGTAGATATTATGCTTAGTTATTTTAAAATTCTTCCATGCATGACAAAGTTACAGCCCGGACACGAATGTGTGTAAATATCAACTCTAATTGTTATATAGTGAACTTCAAAATGATAGTGTGACCATAACCTTTGAGGTAGGGACGTTATTATTGGACGCGACACATTATCTTGATGTTGTAGACACTTATGCCAATTTATTTTTAAATCCTTCCATGCATGACAAAGTAAAGTTTCAGCCCGGACACAGTTGTGTGTACATATTAATTCTAATTGCTTTAATGTGAAACTTCAAAATGATAGTGTGACCTTGACCTTACTTCTTGAACGCGACACATCGTCTGGATGTGGTGGACATTTGTGTTTAGTTATTTTAAAATTATTCAATGCATGACAAAGTTACAGTCCGGACATGAATGTGTGTACATATTTCCTCTAATTGCTATAATGTGAAACTTCAAAATAATAGTGTGACCTTGACCTTAAAGCTAAAGAGGTAATTCTTGGACGGGGCACATCGCCTGAATGTGGAAGACATTTCTGCCTAGTTATTTTAAAATCATTCAATGCATGACAAAGGTACAGTCCGGACACGAATGTGTGTACCTATTTACTCTAATTGCTATAATGTGAAACTTCAAAATGATAGTGTGACCTTGACATTTGAGGTTCTCGAACGCGACACATTGTCTTGATGTGGTAGACATTTGTGGCAGTTATTTCAAAATCCCTCAATGTATGACAAAGTTACAGTCCGGACACGAATTAAGCTGGGACACACAGACGGACGGACGGACAGACGGTACGATTATATTATGCCTTCCTTCGGGGGCAAAGAAATGTGCGTACCCGAGATTTAGCAGCAAATATTCGTTCTATATATTCAAATGATCTGCAAATGTTTTTAACCAAAACAAAATATATATAATACAACCACACAAAAAAACAACAGCTAAGCATCAATCATTTTAAAGGCTATCAGTCCTTTTCCTGAATGAAGTTAAATATTTTCAAAGCATTTAGAGATTAAAAAAATATTTCAAAAAAAAATTTGGACAGATTGGTCCTGTTCATGGTAATTGCAATCTTCTGTCTACATTGATAAAGCAGAATTGAAAATTTTACATGTATGACAAAATGACAGTATTTTGAAGCCATATTTAATGTTTTTGTCGTAACCTTAAATTCCTAATAGGCACCGAGATAAGCCTGCCAGGAAAACATTTGGATAGAGAAATGTCAACTAATTTTGACTTTTGTCCAGCTGCTCACTGAATATAATATATCCTTTGGTGGGAATTATGTCACTTTGTCACTTTAAAGTAACATAATACATTTATGTACTATTTCAAAATTAAAGACATACTTCAAAAAAATAAAAAATGGGTCAAAATTAAGGAATACATGTGCCATAAACGAGATTGAATCTCTAAATACATTGGTGGATAATAATAATAACAATGATCTGCTGGATCTATATCGAGTAGAACGTTTGTAGAATTAACATTGACAACATTATTTTACTAGATTTTGAAAAAGGTACCTGACAGCCATAAACTATTACATTTAGTCAATAATCAATTGATGGTTTGATTGTCAAACAACGCATTAATTTTGCAAATTATCAGCGGCAAAATTTATTGAGCACATTAGTCCATATTAAAAGCTTATTTCGACTAGAATACTAGTATCTATATATAACTGCTTTTGAAGGCTTATTTGTTACAATAATAATAGTCGTACTGAAGCAACTGCAGTCTGATTTACACGGGACCTTTTTCTTACCCAAAAGAAATACTCACTTTTTTGTTACTTAAGTCCTATACAATTGAATGGCAGAACAAAATAACAAAAAAGATAATATAATCATTTATTACATAAACATAACGTTAGAAAAATCCATTTGGTAATTGTCAATGTCAAGGGTATAATTAATTTACAGTCCTATTTGCAGCATTGTACTGCGAATCAATGCAGATAGTTTAATCACATTTTATTTAGTTATTAAGTAAGTGAGATAAGAACTTATGTGAAAACCACACATTTTTCAAATTTTGATCAGATTAGTTAACAGTAACAATAAAATTGTTTAAATAATGTATAAGTTTTATCTTGTTTTACATGTACGTTTAAGTGATTTGGTCCATAATGGAAGGTTGAAATGTTTTATTTATTCGTTTAGGAACATGATTGATATTAGATCAGAAATATCTTAACAAAATAAGTATTCCAAGTTTGAATCCAACAGTATGCGGACACATTCTATTCACCAACATTAATATCATAATTTGCATCTTATCCTTAAGTAAGATAAATTTCATTTTGATCACTTTTAAAAATGATATGTTTAAATGAATCCAATCAGTTTAAAAAATCTAAAAGGTTTGGCAAGGTATATGGTTCTTTGCATTGATTACAAAAAAGAATAAAAAGTGTGTACATAACCATTATTATCAGGATGTCTATAGCAACTTTTTCTGGTACTCTATTTGATATAAAGTTGTAATATAAAAAAAAATACGACAAAAAGTCTTTTTATCACATTCTCCTAAAATCATTATTATGATTATTATTATAATTATGTTGACAAATTCCACAAATTACACATTTCACACTACGGTCTTCGATAACACAAGATGATATCAGGACAATATTGGGCATTTTTTAAATTTATAGGTCAATACTAATTTAAGGCAAGGCAATTATTAAGAGAGTTGGAAACTATATTTTCTTTACTTGACCTGTTATTAAAATGTTCTGTCCAATTTATATTTTTTTGTTTATTCAGTATTTATATCATAAATAATTTTGTTTTGACATTGACAGCGAAACATTGAAATAATGGGCGAAATTCTTAGAAAGGTTTGGCTCGATTGAGAGCTCTATGGTTTAATCTGTTGTGACATTTCGCATTGCCATTTTATTAGACCAATTACCTATGGATTTAGCCCAGATATAAAATATGTCATGCTTATGTTTTAGATTCAAGTTATAGAACTCCCGTCTTGTAATTTTCATGTTTCGTTCGTATCATAAATCACTAAACTATGTCTCCTGATCTATTTGAATCACTCTTGGATAATTGAATTTTCCTCAATGTTGATGAATGGCCCAAAAAAACTATTGAGCAAAAAGGTTTTTTCCCAGAATAATTGGCTTTTATATGGATATTTCTGTCATCAAAATTGATTTGAATATAAGAAGAAGTAATTGTAATAGAAATAGGTCAGACACCAGTTTTGTTTCATACATTGTTTTTGAAAGCTAAATTAGGATCGTTGTAATCTTTTTTAGTTTCTATGTACATTGGACGATATTTCTTCAAAGCGATAATCAGCGAAATTAGCAACCTACATTACATTTTATTACTTGATGTTAACGGAAAATGAGAAAAAAAAACAAAAAAACAATTAACAAACAACAAAACAATTCAGACACAGTGCGTCCACTGAATGCCGCCCTACCTTTCCTCATTGTTCTCATATTTTTAACCTCACTCAATAAATAAATTATCGTTTGTTTGTTTGCCTGTTTGTCCGTCTCTTAAGGTGCCTTACGATATATAATACTAAGTGATTATTTTTGGAAAAGCAACGTGCAATGTCTGTTTTATAATCTACGAGGTTTCATATCCAAAGCACGTTTTGTCAAAACTGAATAAAACAATTTCAACATAATACCATCAAAGATGGTGTTTTGTGATGACGTAAGACAGTAAACCAAGGAAAACGTTGTCTCTCTGAGTTCGTTCCGAAAGCATGTGTCCGAAATTCATTTTCTCATTGTGGCAACATAATTCAACATGATTTACTGAAACAACAGATTAAAAAACACCTTTATATATCGTAAATATATTGGTTGGTGTGCAACTGTGGTATAATGTTTGACAGTGAACTAAGGAAATTGTGTCTGAATGATTTCCGAAAACGTATATTAATAATTCTACTTGACATAAAGAGACAACAAAATACATAAGTATCAAACATTATATCGATAAAGTCTGTGAAAGACATGTAATAGATGACCATTCTGCGTTTTGTTAAGCAATTAATACACGAACAGTCACTTAAAGTGTACCAGGTAATAAAAATAAATATTTGATAATATTGACATAGGCATTGATAACCAGACAACCACATGAGGTAGTAAGAACATAACTAATGATATAAAGTGCTGCAATTCAAAATAAAAACATAAACCTCTATAAGTATCTTTCGGTTAGGTAATTCATAATGCCGAATTGTGAACTCTAGTTTTTTTTAACAAATATCAGTTTATTACAGTTAGGTAACATCCGTAATAGTAAAAGCTGACGTAACGAACTAAAGATTCCCTTTTACGTGTATTTAAAATAATTATATATAATATATTTTGATAATGCAGAGGAAAGAGGACATATAAATAATACATATACATTTGCAGACAAATTTTAGCTCAGGAAAACTATAAAAATGTATGTATCTAAGCTGTTCCCGTACAAGTCACTGGTTGAATAATTCTTTCAAATAAAAAATAGGTAAAAGTCAATTATTATATCACCGAAAAGTCTTTAATAAACGTTTTCTGTTAATTTTTAACATTACCGCACTTCTGCAAAGGATAATGGCCTTTTATGAATGAAAACAAGCCTTTATTTTGTATTAAGGTTACGAAAAAGATACGATGGATTTGTGTCAAGTGCAAATTAAATAAAAATGAATGATTTTAACTTAATAAGATAATACTGAAATATATACAATTGTCTTGAGTCAAAAGGGCAAACGGCTGATAAGGCAGTGACAAAGAAAACGTGCTAATATGTGAAACAAATTGAACAACTTTCTAATGCGAGTGAACCATTATTAAAAAATTTGATCAATTTAAAGAGAATCGTGCTAGAGAAAAAAGGTTAATTCAGTGATTGATTGCATTTGGGTAAAGATAATTACTTTTTTTGATGCTTTTACTTCTGATTGCTTCTGACATTTATTAAACGATGCTGATTTATAAGAAATACAAATACAACTCTTTAAATCGCCAGGGATGTCTTTACGACACAGTGGCAACAACAATCTGCGAATAAATGGGATTTTTTTGTGTTTTTAGTTTTCAAGGAAACCGAATTGAAAGCAACGACATAAATGTATTGACATTGAAGGATAATTTTTCCTGATATTATGTTGGTTATTTGGATTTGATTTTGATCGTGTCCAAGTTAATGATATGTCATAATAATGCCTAATTATATCTAATTCGAAGACTCAAGAAATATTTCTTATTTTTTTATTTGTTTATTTATTTTGGTGTTGTTTTTTTTACAAAATATTTGACAAATATGTATATTCAAATGTTCAAAAGCAACAAAAAATATACAGTGGTCACTTATTGTGCATGAATGTATATCAATAGTATTACGACAAAGTTTTAAAATTGTAACACTTTTGTTGTGTAAAATAATTGTTATTCTAAAGCAACGTTGTATGGCCATAACTTTTATTTGTTTTAAGTTATATTTGTGACAAAAAAAAACTTGCTTATTTTTCAAAAGTTAATCTTCAGGAACTATATCAGAGTAGTTCAACGTAAGTTTGAAGGCAACAGACAAAACTGAATTATTCTTAACAATTCGCGGCATCTTTTAGAAAAGCTAATCAGATTTAAGTACAAATCGAAGGAACATTCATTAAATCCTCTATAACAGAGGAGATCAAGACGATTTAATATGTATGCTTTCTAACTGCGCACTTGATCGATATTAAATATATTTTTTTTCTAAAAAGGAATATATGGTTTTCGATGTTGCTTTAATTTAATTATTTCAAATATTATAGAAATAATTGTGAACTAATGTAACATATATGATGTTATGCATTTTTTAAAGTTAACGTTGGCCCTGTTTCCTATTCTTATGACTATGAATAACCAATAAATATAAGTCATGTTCATCAATATCAATAGGTGCAATTTGTCAAATTTGTATACAACATTTCATTCTATTTATTCAACATTTTATTATCCTTAAGTCAGAAATATATCACATTCAGTGCATTTATAGAGTAGATAAATCATAGATGCAAGCACTTCAGAATCCACAAAAATACTGCGAGAATTAGAGTTGACTTGTAAAGATCTCTTCGACCTTAAAACGTATACTCTTGTACGAATAATATTTACAAGTTTCAAGTTACAGGTTTTATTTTCAACTAAGCCCTATGGGCATCAGTTTTGTAAACAGAAAAAAGTTCACAAACAAATAAGCATTAAAAATATTACAAATAATTATGTAAATAAAGCTGATGTGCCTGATAAATACAAAGTTAAGACTATGGATACTTATGAATGACTTATAGAGATGAGAGACTAGAAAGAGATAAAATACTAGTAACATAATGCAACCGCACAATAAAAAATCCTGACTGAAAACACAAATGTAAGGACGCGGTGGCATGGTGTTACCACAACATGGGGCCCATTTAGCCCCATATCCTAACCACACCATGCCCGTACCATTAGTTCCACTGAAATGAAGAGCCACAATGCGATTACAAATGCCATAAGACTTTAAAGATGACAAAATAATAAATATAACATAGATAAACTAAATGAAATTCAAGACAATACTTGGCAATAGAGACTCACTAGAAGGTGATAAACATTATTTAATAATAGACATTATTCGTTGTGTAAAAACAGACAGTTGGATTTATACAGTTATATCAGTACTTTGAAATAATTACTGTAATTTTTACATGTTACCTCTTCGTAAACTAATGGACAAGTTCTTTCTATGATTAATGTCAAAATGAGGACACTGAAAAATATATTGAAACTCATCACCTAATAAAGAATTATTTTGACAGAGATAGCAATATCTTAAATTTTGATCCAAATTTATATAACGACCCATTTTAATAAGGAGGTTATGGTTACTTTATCTAAACCTACACAGCGACTAGGCTAGATTTCTTTGTAAAAGTTTAAAATATTGTTCTAACTCAAATGAGGATGTAAAAACTCTGTAAGTGAGATCATCAGGATTTGAGATAATGTAGTGTTTACCCTCTTTAGTATAGTGGATATTTTCTTCGGTAGTATACACACTAACATAACCTCACCATCATCATCAGATTCAACAGATTTATTCGTCTGTTTTTGAGTGTGAGAGGAGATACTTCCCTTTCCTTGAGGTTTTTGACGTTTCCACAGCCTCTAGATACCCCAATGATTAATTGTCTACAATACTTAGACTGGTATTATATAAAACTGTCTCTATGCGGCTTTCGAAAGTTATATTTCGCAGTATTTGCGAAACATTACTGCAAAATCTTTTTATCAGACACGTTTTTTAAACAGGAAACGGAAACAGTTTGTCATTCTATATTCTAGAACAAAATATTTGCTGGTTATTGTTATTTACACTAATAATCTCGTTTCTGAAAGCTACAAATTTACAATAAACCTGAAGGGAGAAGTCAGTTGATACTGTAAATGCGTCACAGAATTAGAAAGTACTTTGTGTTATAACAATTTCATGGTACTTAAACAAACCAAACCCCATCCACTCCATCACCGAAGGGATCTACACACATATTTTAGGCGAGTTTTAATAGCTAGCAGTCGGTGTGTTCTCTTTTTTTTACTTTAAGTATTTACCGTCTTGTTACAATATAACAGCTCAAAATAGGGAGAAGTGTAGTAGAAGTAGTAGATATATGCACAGTGCATTGCCCATGTTTCTCATCTTATCACTCAGCTCAGAGGTGACTTCAATTCAAATTTGATTATTATTTTCTTCAAATATATTTTACCCTTTGAATGTTTAATCATTTTATGAACATTTTGCTTCTGCTGAAGCAACTTTGTATTAAGAATTCTATTCCCCACAACTACCATCTTTTTGTTGCAAAACTGGTTTGTGTTTTCATGATTTAACTTGAATTAATATAGTACGGTAAAGTACACTGAATACAGTAACATTTGTTCTTTGTTCTTATATTATAAATAGGAGTGATATGTTTAATCAACTCCATTTTTATTTCTTAAGAATCATTTAGCTGATAATATTTTTTTTAAAACGTTATTAAAACCCGCAATAACCATCTTTAACACAATAGTGTGCAACTTGTTTTCTATCTGATTGGTTTATACACATACACAATTATATAAACATCACGACAGGGCATTAATCAGACTAGACGTATGACAGAAAAAAAACAGAATCCAATTTTTCTTATGTGAATTATGAGCAGGATGTTCCTTTATATAACTCTGCAATTTGGGTATTGACAAAAGGGAAAGTTATTGAAGAAAATAATTGAAACCATTATAAGGTTGCTGTAGAGAATACCAACCAAAGAAGTTAATGATTACCTGTCAAGCAAGCAGACATATATTATCAGGTTAAACCTTCCGAATTATTTTGTGATGATATATAAAAACGTAAAACTATTTGACAGAATAAGTTTTTAAAAAGGGAAAAAACTCTTTTTTATTTGGGAAAAGGGCAGTAAAAAGTATCTGGGACGTTTGAATTTTTACAAAAAATATATAAAAAATATATAAAATAATGATCCAATAATTTAAGAAAAAAAGTAAAAATTGATGCATGATACTTTAACTTTATTTACTTTTTTATAAATTGCATATTTTTATTTAAAAATTAACACCCGGGAATAATTTTGGAGAATTCGGGAAATTTAAAAATTTTAATTGCTTCCAGAATTAAAACGAATGTTATAAGACACTGGGAATAAGAGCAAAGTATTTTTAAAACTAGTTTTTTATCACCCTTTTATTGAATCATTTTTAAAACTGGAAAATTTTCATACCGGGTTTTATTATAAATTACACATGTTTAAAACATAGTCTTAACTTATAAAAAATAAAATTTTCGTCTATTAAACGATGAATAATTTGACTGAAATGATTAAATTATTTTAAGGGGACCATATGCCGCTTTTCAAGGAATGGCACTTACGTGTCACATTGAAGGTTCCAAAATAACCGCCATATGAACACATCAGCGAGTGTTTCCAAATTCCAGATTGTACCAGTTCATGTTAAATGTTGAATTCTGCTTAAGCCGGTGCTAGGGGGCGTGGACGGTAGTTTGCATTTGACAGTACCGTCCATGAACAGGCTCAATAAAACGTGTTGGGCTTTCTTTAGGGATCCTTATTTTCTCTATTTCAATACCGCTTACATATTTGTGATAATGTATATTTAAAGACACTTTATTTGTTTCAGGATTTGATCACTGCTCACAATTTGCCTTTTTTTATAAATAATTATACCTTATCTGAATATCTGTAATGCTGAATGTCAGGAATAACATAATTGTTATTACATGATATGTAGATTGTCCATATTTCTTAAAAGAATATGAGGTATCTACGTTTTAAATAGTCCGTTTTAAATAGTCCGTAATAGCTGTTAAGTTTGTTTAACTCAACACAAGTTAATAGGTGTGCGCAGTGCTTATAACAAATCTTTATATCAAATAAAACAAGTGACAAAAGCCTTCATATTTTTATAAACAAACCACAAAATTTCTTTTGAACCCAATTCTATTGTCTTTCCTGTTGCTCACATAACAAGAATGTCTGGAAGCAATTTCTAATTATAACAAAATCTAAAAGTATATGTTTAAATGGAACACTTTTACTTTGATTTTTATTTAGTCTATTACTTAATTTGGTTTAGCTTACAATGAGAGCAGTTTGGAGATTTGTGTTTTTTTTAAATTGATCTTTACTAAACTAATTCTCTAAAAGTAATAGAGTACATACCCAGCTGCGTTTTCAAATAATTGCTGTCAACATTCTTATGTCAGTGGTATAAACAAATTAGGTCATGTTAGTTAAGTTAGATTGCTTTGATAATTTATTTAATATATATTGATATTGCATTTTGACCAAACTTTTCATTATTGTTTATTGAATCTTCATGATTTTTGATAACGTTGTACATATTAATACAGATACCGCGCTAGACTCATGCATTTCTTTCTTACGTTAACGGAAAACTTTAAGGAAATTTAATTAAATTTTGTTTATCAATGTACGTATATCCTCGACTAATTGTCTCATTAAATAACTTAGTTAAGAAATTATTCTAGTGATATTTTTAAACGGAAACGATATTACCCTTATAAGTCTCTTTGTATTGCCCTTATAAATTGACAAACATCTCTTTTCAGTGTCGGTGTATTACATCTTCTGAATACCCAAAATCAAATCGCTTTATGAATTAGACTATAAAATAATGCTTTGCTGGACGTCAAAGCAAGAAACTATTGGTATGGTTCTGTAGCTCATTAATAATATTATTATAACCAGGAGTTATAGCAAGAAAATTCTGTTAACTAATCATTCAATGAAGAACTACATTCATGCAAGCCTAGCCTCATTTAGTTTTAATTAGTGTTTTGTCTACATTAAAGTTATTACAAACAACAACTTAATATGTTTCTATGATCTTTACCGATTTATTCGGAGACTAATTAATTGTCATTTCTTTCAAGACATCAACCGACAAATAAATGTACATCCTTATCAGATTGATAATTAATACAATAAAGGGATCATACGATTCAAATGCCTAGGGAAAATAAAAAATACTTACCGTAGACGAAGTGTATCAAAGCATTTGGCAATGCATAATAATTTATATTTTAAGTTACAATGAGTTAAATACATGCATTAAAAGCAAAACACAAAGTCGCTCAGTATGTCATACGTCATGCATCATCCATGTAAACTAATTATAAGGTAAGCATAAAAACATGTTTTATAATGAAATACCAAACTACACACGTATTGAAGAAATATAAAAGGTAACAATTTTATGAAAATCAAACAAATTAATTTCACATTACTTATTACAGTAGTATACAAGGGGGTCATTTTTTACAGCTTTACGTTTTGATTACTTGTATTGGATTACGTCTGGGTGTGATGTTTTTCTGATTTTCTAATAAAACGTATTTTCATATCTCTTTGAAAACTGAAAACTTGAACAATTGATAGGATTGCCTTATCCTTTTAAATCAAATAAATAACATTTGAACCAGTTGAGATTATAAATAACATTAACTATTGTAGACAAACACGTGAACAAGATAAACATTTATCATTAAACGGCCTAATACATATTATCTTACATGTAGAGCTAGCAACAAAGATAATACTGTTATGTTAGACTAGCATATTAACTGATTGAATAACTATATGCAGTTGACGTGAACAACATATGAAATGAAACCTTTTGCATTCGACTAATTTAACAGCAAAAAAGTATTAATATAAAAACGTGACAAATTATATACATCAAATATCAGATAAATATATAATGTGCTATTGGCAAGCCATAATAATAATAATAATAATAATTATTATTATTATTATTATTATTATTATTATTATTATAACAACAACTGTCGAAATATGAAATATATATAATTTGTTTTATTTTATTTCCTTTCCTATTTATTATTGCAATGGTAAATTCAGTACCAAGACCATTTTTTCTTTGGGTTCCATTTGAAATTCTAAATGTGTGTTTCATTTTAAGCGAAGAATAAAGAATAATAAATATTTTATAAAGGTTATCTCTTCAATGATATTTTATAACTTTTTAATAACTTTCTTGAACTATTCTCAGCCAAGTCACGTTTCCGTGTCATGAGCTGTAATTAATATATTTTATTTACGTTAATTATTGGCATACCTCTGGTTACATCTAAATAATAAATGTTTATGGCATTTTCAGGAGATATCAAATTGTATTTAATATATTAAAATACTTTGTTATTAATATTTTCAGTAACTGTACTTAACAAAGAGCGATTTCATATTTTACAGCTTATTTTCAAGATATATTTCTTTCATTTCCAAAGAAAATATCAGATAACACTATTGACATTTAAGAAAAGTGTTGTTGGCTTTAGCATCGGGACCGTATGGTCAAATCACTATGTTTAGTCAATATTTATCATTTCTTAGCACTCTGTTCCAGGAATATTCAGTAGACTTATAATGCTTATGAAATTTGTATAAGCTGACAGAAAATGCAAGGACTATGTTAAAATACTTCACATTTTCTTCAAACTGAATCAGATTCCCATTCATATTCGTCTGTCTACAAGAATAATTGATGACTGGTTTACATGTATGTGGACTCATTTGACGATCCGTAAATCCCTAAAAGTCTATCTTCAAGCATATACACACGGTCTATCACAATTGTTAAATGAAAGAAATTGTCCTTGTCAGGATTATTTTACATCAGCAGAACTAATGTGTTAAAAGGTTTTATAAGACATTTAAGATCAAATAGCACCATTTTACTTAATGATAACAATTCCCACACAAAATCCAAGTTTCTATACAATATCTTATAAAACCAGGTCAGGTATAGTTCAAGAAAATATCAGATTGCCTGGTTATTACTTTTTTGAAAATATATCGATGTCCTCGTTACAGCCTGTCCTTCATATGTTACAGCCAGAGAAAAAAATAATCTATTATTGACTTCCAAATGAAATTGTATGTTTAAACGTGAAGTGTAATATTATAATTATACAGAGCAAATTATTCTTTATGTCTCTGAAATATGTCTCTGAAATAGAATTCAATAACTTTAGAATATTAAACTATATATAGTAATGGCACAGGATCTAACAACAAAAAACTCATATCTTCTCAGTACCTTGTTAACTAAAGGTCTGATAGCCTCTATATCAATGTAAATCCAATTTAAGTTTTGTCTAGGCTCCTTGGTGGGTGATCCACTGGCGTTTAATTCAATTGTATAAATACAAATAATCACTTGAAATGAATAACTGACGTGAACCTTCCGTATATACGATTACGTTTCAATTACACATTCGCAAGAATTGTATGATTATTAGACATACGCCCACAGTTATGCTTTATGTTAATGAGTAGAACAATCAGACAAAATTCTTCCTAATAGATTTTTGAACAGCAAATTATTTTAACACCGTGACCATTGTTTGAAATGATTATACATATGTTTTGATCAGATATTGATTTAGATAAGATGTCACGCTAGTGGTCGTAGAACGGTTGGTTTTCATTCAAAAAGACTACATACGAAAAGTCTCAAATAATCTGTTAATTAAAATTCTTATATTAAGTATCTGTTTCGTTGATGATGACTTTACTCATCACTTGCGGTCGTGGATTTTGTCTCTCGTACTGATAATAATAATAATAATAATAATATTATTATTATTATTATTATTAATTATTATTATCATTATTATTATTATTATTATTATTATTATTATTAAACATATGTAAAACAAAAAGGAAATAAAAAGATATGCTGTGAAATGTACGTTATTATAAAAGCCAAATATATGAGTTTAAAATATTTTATGGATTTTTATTCAAACTACAAATTAATTCACCAAAGACGGAATTTACGGTTATTTTGTAGTTTAAGATAAAAATGAAGGACTTAATTTAAAGAATTGGTAACGAACGTTTAACAATTACCCGACGATAAGATTGATAATTTATTATTATTTCTGTTATGTTAAGATTTTGAAGTTAGAAAAGAAATTGTATGAAATCACGATATTCCAACACTAGTTCATTTTACCACGATTTTACAAACGGTAAAAGTTCAGGTCATTCCCTCGCTCCGTTTTTCCATACCAATTATTATAATTGTAAAATATTCCAATGATGGTAACCGTGAAAGACCGTGCTTATATGTGTTAAGGTCAGGTCTTTTTTAAAGATTGTACTCTCATCTTTGATACGATTTTACTCTCATCAATACAAAAATACCATTGAGAACAATTAAACCGTCATCAATTATTCATATTGGCAAGAATTATAATATTATGAATTATGGTAATCTGATTTGATATGAACAAAACGTGAAGTCACTTCACATATTACTAGCATTCTATTGTAACGTATACAAGTACATGGGCTTGTTATCAAATATATTATATATCATTTAGATTTAAAGCGTTAGATTGCTTTTAGTTATAAAGTGGATACTCAGATGAGTTAAGTTTGCTTGCAATCAAATATGATGTAGATTATATGTTGTTTGAACAGTAGGGCAGAAATTGAATTCTACGTAAGAAATTTAGATACAAAACATTTGCTTTTGTTATATCTTCTATATTCTCGAGACGATCTTTTTATTTATTAGAAAGTGCCTTTTTCTGACATTCGAGTATTCAGAAATTGTATTTACATTTCCTTTCAACTACTGTTTTCAGGTCGATCAACCATTGTCATTAATTAATAAATCTACATCATGTGTAATATTTCTCCCTATGGCATGTAATTATTTATATTAACAGTTATAATTGGGAGCATATATGTAACACATTCAGTTAAAGCAAGTGTACAGTAAATTCAAAGAATGAGGAACTTCTTTGAAGTATAATTAGGATTTAGATATTGTTCGAGTCCCTTCTTAATATTTTGTCTTTCTCTTATTTGTTTTTTAATGCAACCACACAATAGCTCAACGTCTTATCGAAATGCAATATGTATTTCAATATATTATGTATTTGAAACGATTGCGTTAACAGATTTAAAGTAAAACAAGATAACTTTATGAATTATCTATTTGTAATTATTGTTCGCTTGTTGGTTTATTCAGTAAGGTAAGCATTAATACAAAAGTTTGTCTGGTTACCTCTCAAACCATTCATGCAAAAGTACAATGGGTACAGATTCTATTTACGGATAATTCATGGTATTTATTTAAAGTGGTTGTATTGTACAATTGAATTTAACGCCAGTATATCAATTAGTAGACTAGACTAGATTTGATTTGGCTAGCCATTGATAAAGATGCTTTCAAAACTATATCAAAATATAGGGTATTCAGTACATATTAAGTGTGTGTTAACTTACTGTTAGATCGTAAATGATAGTTATTTATATTTCAAGATTTTAATGTATTTGAATTTCATGAAAAAGACTGTGGCGATTGATCATTTTTAATGATTTAAAAACAAATTGTTGTGATAAATGAAATAATTCACACTTTTTCATCTCTAATGTTAATATTACGTGAATGTACTACTACTACTGCTGCTGCTACTGCTACTGCTTTTGCTACTGTTACTGTTACTGCTACTGCTACTACTACTACTAATGCAACTACTACTACTTGGATGAAATACACACAGTTGGCAATAGCTTTAACAGACTTTAATTAGAATGAAATACTTGTCACATCACTTTATGAATAGTTGTAAAGAGCAAATTGTTCCTTTCGAGCAATAATAAAAAGTCATTTATCTATTTATTATATTGGAAATTTGCAAGAGACGTTAAAAAGCAAACAATACTGAAACGAAAGAAACATTCTTTATTGTGGCTGATGGTTCAAATTGCGTACATGCGATGCAGTTACGCATTTAAATGTTTGTTTGTATATTGGAAAATTAAAGAGGCGAAATCCAATTGATTTGTTTTTTATTTAAAACCATTCTTGGTGGATACAATGTATTACTGGGCAAAGACATAGAATGATTCACGTTAAATTTTGTAGAAAAAAACCCACACACATTAGATTTTAAATTTAGTAATTTAATCTACTAAATAATAATAATAGAAACCAGGCATCCTGGTAATTTATTGCGTTTTTTTTGTCATGGTTTTATGAAATCTTTAATCCGGCAAATTTTTGTTGTGAAAGTTAATATTTATAAATTAAATGTTATTTGTTTTATTGCGTTATGTTTACCTAGATTTATCAAATCTTTAATAAGAACGTCATTTTGTTGTAAAATTTGATATTGCTAATGTTATTTGATTTTAATTTCTTTGGAAATGAAAACAATACTTTAGACGTCAATGTTAAGCCATACATCGCTCTTGGGTAATAAATTATCTATTGTTTATTTAAAAGAGGCTTAGATGTCATTAATTAAGATTATTTAAATATCATATTAAAATACATTTTGATATTAACCGGATATCACAGAAAATATAATTACATTAACTTTAATTATTTCTTTAAAACATTACATCGCTTTACTCGGACTTAAACTTAAACTAGAAGGCCGTGTTCACTGTAAAAATATAACGCCTCTACCAAAGAGCAAATAATCCGTTATATTCAATTTTGCAAAGGTATGCCCCTTTTTTACTTTATTATTTCCGTTTTTTATTTATACTTACGGAACGTCGGTGGTTCTACTCAGGTGCCCGTTCGTGCCTGAAATAATGCACGGAAGGGCACCTGAGGTCTTTCTCCACCAGTAAAGCTGGAACGTCGCGATATGACCTATAATGTGTCGATGTGACGTAAAACCCAAAACAAACAAAATTTATTTTTACTTACAATTTTTGCCTTTTTTGCAAAAATATGTTGAATGTTTAATTTTTATACTTGAAATTCGGTTGACTTTCAAGGGCAAGTAAGTTTGATAACCACATGTTTCGAGTAATGACCCCTGGGTTTATGTTGCTTACCAGACTAGAATAAAGTGGGGCCCGCAGACAGGTCTTGTTTAACTTATGAAATAAAATCCCATTTTAATTACACTTAAATGACAAATACAGACTTTACGGCTACTTTATATCAATTCATGGGCTTTAACTTATGAAGTAAAATTCCACTTTAATATCATGTAAATGACAAATGCAAATTCAGACTTTACAGCTTCTTTTATATCAATAGAGATCTTTCTCATTATTTCCAAAGGTATTTTAGATTAAATAGCACCATTTAATTTAATGATAATAATAATAAGTCTTCCTTCGAAAATTTCAAGTTTCTATAAAATATCATATTGAACCATGTCAGATATAATTCAATGAAATATCAAATTGTGTGGACCTGGTTATTACTTTTTTGAAAACGTTTCGATGTCCATGATATGTAACTGCCTGTCATTGATATGTTACATCCATAGAAACAATATATATTGACTTCCAAATGAAATTGTATGTTAAAACGTGAAGTGCAATATAATAAACAAAGCAAACTAATATATATGTCTCTGATATATGTCTCAAAAATTGAATTAAAAAACTTTAGAATCTTAAACTATATGTAACAATGGCACAGAAGCTAACAACAGAACACTCATATCCTCGAAGTACCTCGTTAGCTAAGGGTCTGATAGCCTCTATATCAATGTAAATCCAATTTAAATGTTGTCTAAGCTCCTTCGTGGGTGATCCACTGGCGTTTAATTCAATTGTATAGATACAAATAATCAATTGAATTACTGACGTTAACCTTCCGTATATACGATTTCGTTTCAATTATAGTTGGCAAGAATCGTATGATTGTAAGACATACCCCCACAGAAATGCTGATGTTAATGAATAGAACAATCAGACAAAAATCTTCCTATATATTTTTGACCACAACCATTTATCTTTAACACCGTGACCATTATTTGAAATGATTATATTTATGTTTGGAATCAATTTTGGTGTAGATGAGTTGTCACGCAAGTGGCTGTACAGATTGATTGGTTTTAATTCAAAAAGGCTACATGCGATAAGTCACAAATAATCTGTTGACAAAATACTTATAATACGTGTCTGTTTCGTTGATGGAATTACTCTTCACTTGTGTGTTTAAATATACATATATTTTTACATGCAACTGATTGTCAACAAATTTAATTCTTCTTAATAAGTTGCTGCGCGAGTCAACCATTTAGGAGGGTTTTTTCCTTCATATATTTTAGTTTGTTATGGTGGACTCAGGACTCAGTGTTGTTATATTTTCTGGTCCTTCGGGATCATTGATGCCAGCACTATAAAGTGTTGAGAATTGAGTACCGCTCAAGCCGGTGCTAGGGGGCGTGAGGGATGTTGCACTTATTCATTATCCCTCATGTACAGACTCAATCAAACCGAGTCTGCAATTCTTATGTTATTTTGTTGTGATTAATGCTTCCGAGGGATCACTTTGTTTCCAGAATTTTGTACTTCACAACAGCAGGTGTCAAGTGCTGTGTGGCAGCCGTAAAAAGTTGCCCCGTACTTCACTTCAGTGTTGTTATATTTTCTGGTCCTTCGGGATCATTGATGCCAGCACTATAAAGTGTTGAGAATTGAGTACCGCTCAAGCCGGTGCTAGGGGGCGTGAGGGATGTTGCACTTATTCATTATCCCTCATGTACAGACTCAATCAAACCGAGTCTGCAATTCTTATGTTACTTTGTTGTGATTTATGCTTCCGAGGGATCACTTTGTTGCCAGAATTTTGTACTTCACAACAGCAGGTGTCAAGTGCTGTGTGGCAGCCGTAAAAAGTTGCCCCGTACTTCACTTCAGTGTTGTTATATTTTCTGGTCCTTCGGGATCATTGATGCCAGCACTATAAAGTTTTGAGAATTGAGTACCGCTCAAGCCGATGCTAGGGGCGTGAGGAATGTTGCACTTATTCATTATCCCTCATGTACAGACTCAATCAAACCGAGTCTGCAATTCTTATGTTATTTTGTTGTGATTAATGCTTCCGAGGGATCACTTTGTTTCCAGAATTCTGTACGCTTAGTTCCATCTTTGTCAAACTGCTCTACAAAACCAATTGGCGAACATTTCTCTACAGTAAAGCAAGGTCCATCATAAACTTTCTCTGACTTGGGAGTCCCTTTTTTTCTTGTTTCTTGCAGGCACCAGACAATGTCACCTACTTCATATCTATGGAAGGTCAACTTGGCATCATAACTATCTTTAATTCGTTTACCAGTTGACGAGAGGTGTTCTCTCGTCACATCATGTGCTCGCAACATTTTGGTCCTTTTTTGTTTGACATACTGGTCCATTCTTTGGACATGACATTCGCATGATTGAACATCAAAAGTCTGTAGGCATTTGAATCTCGCGACCAACACAAAGGAGTTTTGGCAAAACGTCTGTCGCTTCATTTGTTGTACATATGTAGGTACCAGTCAAACATATAAAGTTAAGATCCCAATCTTCCTCTTCACCGGCTAAATAGGCGCAAACCATCTTCAGAAGCGTACGGTTAAATCGTTCTACTTGTCCGTTTCCTCTTGGATTTCTAAAACTTGTTCTAGTTTCCCTTATGTTTAGCATTTGACATAAGTCTTTGAATAATTTGCTTTCAAAAGCAGACCCTTGATCAAAATGCATGGAAAATGGACAACCCCAGTGAGCAATAAAATCATTAAGTATTCTAAAAGCACAAGTTTCAGCAGTCTGGTCAGGTACTGCCATAACTTCTACATATTAAGTAAAATGGTCAGTCAATACCAGGATGTAACTATTACCCCTAGGAGAAATAGGGAAAGGACAGGTGTAATCACTTGCAAACACGCACCTGCCTTTAGGGAACCCATGGGAGCCCTTGGACTTTTAGTAGGTATGCATGTCGCAACTTCTAACATACAAATTTACATTATCCCTCATTTGATGCCAGTGATATAGCTGAGATATTTTAGCCTTAGTTCTTTTAGTAACCATATGTCCTAGTTCTTTTAGTACCCATATGTCCCGCTATAACTGAGTCATGCATCTGAAACATGAAATCATTATGTAGGTTGCGCGCCACAATCAGCTTGAGGCTTTCGCCAATTCTTTATGCATTCGTAAATTCTTTATTAAAGACTTCATCTTTAAGTACAAGAGAATCCCATATTGAAAGATAATATCTAGCCGCATGACTTTAAATGAACATAGTTTCACTCGAGGGAGGTTGTTTTCTATTTATTATAATGTTTCTACATTGCCTACGTCACATTACAAGCGGAGACCGTCCGAGATAGAGATATCGGTGAGACGACATTTATTTTTTTTTATATCAGAATGAAGTCTTGTGGGGAAGAAAAGACTGGTCTCACACACCCTGCGTGGTCCGTCAGGTATTCGGACTGTTTCCGAACGGTACTCGCGCGGTCACGTGGTGAAAATATTTGGCATCTGAATTCTGGCCACCGTCCGATATTTTTCAGGTTATTGGCCGTCTACCGCGAGATAAATGTGTAATTGCCGTCCTTTATCCGGCTGATATGCATCGGTCGAACGATGACTGTAAGGTGTACGGTCAAAAGCTGTACGATATCCGGTCGGATATCGGACAGTATTCGTATGAATTTCGTCCGGTCTACCAAGGTATATGCATGACCTACATTTCTTTCAGCTGTACATAAATACCTCATCTTCATCCTCACTATAACATTAGCAAACAGCATGCCAAATTCTAGACATTTAAGACAAGTTATGCTACGCCTGCAACTTACAGAAGCACGTGGGCGTTACAATATAATATTGGCCGCATTTATTTTGAAAATGAGAGGGTGAGGAGACGTCAAAGAAGTTGGTGGATCAGACCTTGGCTTTAGAGACGACTGATGTATGGCCAGTATGAAACATTGATGTCAGAGCTTGAAATTGAAAATGAAGCAGATTGCAAGGCTTATGGGGTTTATATGGGGGTTGCGTTCATTGAACGCCGCCTTTCCTTGTTGATCTTGTTTTTCATATTTTATCTTGGAATTGAACCTCAGATGTTTCATGAATCGCTTCAGCGGGTTGGGCCACGAATCGAAAGAAGAGAAAAGTAAGTTTTTATACAATATATTTGTTTATAATAAGTCAATATTGCAACTATAACATTTTATGTTTTCATTTTTTTCATGTTGTAATAAAGTTCCTTTTTTCCAAAAACACACTTAAGGCTCTAAAATGGGACAAAAACGTTTGTAATATTTTTTTTTGTATGTTTCCAGACAGCGGCCGCCCTTAAAACCAGGTTTGATGCTTGTGATAACCCTCCGCTTATTGGCCACACTTACCAATCATAAGAGTTTGATTTCCGTGTGGCACACAACACCATTTCAGTATTCGTGCCTAATGTCTGCAACGCCTTTTAGGAGGAATATAGAGGGAAGGACTTTAACACGCCACGTGCGCTAGATGAGTGGCGGCAAGTTGCACAACGTTGTCAGGACAGATGGAACTTTCTTTAGGGATTCTGTATTTATCTATTTTCCCTCATTGCTGCGGGGCTATTGACGGAAAGCACATTGCCGTAAAGAAACCACAACAAACTGGGACTTTATACTACAACTATTCGGGTTCTTTCTCCATGGTGTTGCTTTCAGTCCTGGATGCAGGTTATAAATTTATTTGGGCTGATGTTGGGGCAAATGGTTCGTCATCAGATGCTGGTGTCTTCAACCAATCTGTGCTAGAGCCAGCACTCAGAGAAGAGACGATAATGTTTCCACAACCAGACCCTATGCCAAACGATGATAGACATACACCTTTCTTCATTGTTGCCGATGATGCCTTTCCCATGCGTCCTTACTGCGTTAAGCCTTTCTCTAAGCGATATATGGATACAGAAGAAAGGATATTTAACTACCGTTGCTCAAGGGACCAGAGGGTTGTGGAAAACGCTTATGGGATGTTAGCAAATAGATTCCGCTTCTTGCTAACTACTCTCAACAACAAACCAATAGTAACTGTATGTATAGCAACGGGTTTTCTTGCATAACACAATGTAATGCGAATGCGATATCCTAACCTACAAAATGCAGACTTGGATGTCGAAGATAGCAACTATTCTCTTATTCCAGGGGCTTGGAGGGTTGGTGCTGTCATGGACGAAGTAGAGGCAATGGGTCGTGGCACAAGACAGACTGTAGAGGGGAAGAGGCTGTGGAACTACCTTATGAAATATTTCAACAGTTCCGCGGGCAGCGTTCCATGACAGGATGCTGCTATTAATATGTAAATAACAGGACCGTGTAAGATACAGATAGTGATCTTTGTGTTATTGGTAAATATCAAGTTGTGCGGGTTTCACGGAGTTTGGTCTGAATTATCATATACTCTGTAACATGACTTTCACATGAAACGTTTTAAAATCTTTGACCAAGAATAGAAACTATTATAGAAGTAAATGTTGTCATTTGAATAAAGTGATATGAATGTACTGGATGAATCTTTTTTTACTTTTAAGTATCCTGTAAATATATAAAACAATTCCAGAGGGAAATTAAAACAAAATACTTGTGTGCAAAAAAAACCCTTCAGAAACATAAGACATTCTATTTATTATTGATAAGGCTTAAAATGAAAATCATATAGGCAAACTTTTTATCATACACCATTAACTGAAAAACATAAACCAATATATGACTCAGCATATAACACATTATAAGGCACAGCATATAACAAAGTTAATCAATTCAAATACGCTTAACGTCTTCTCCTTTCCTCTGCACTGGAAGGTGACGACTGTCCCTCCCGCTCAGCCTGCGACATAGTCTCGGCCGTCTCTCTTTGTGCGTATGACGGTGGAGTTACAGGGCTGTCAGTAAAGGTGAGTGGATTTGTCTTGTCTGTCAACCATGCTGCTTGCTATAATTGGTTACTTTGCTCTCCTTGTCCTGACATTCGCCATGCTTGCCCTATCAGTGACGAAGAAAATGCAGTCGCTGGAGGGTCCCATGCAGTAGGCGACGAATAGGAACGGAATTGCTATTGCATCTGAAAAGAAAATTGCACATAAATGTGTTTAGCAAGCTTATTTTGTGCCATTCAATATTTATTAATTAATACAGATTTTAAACATCCGGCAAATGAATCATTGATCACAATCAAATTTGATGAAGTTAGCTTGCAAGAGGGATGATTAAAATCGATATATGTTTACAAATTAAAACGACCGTAATCAAAATATAAAAATAACATTTTTACAATTATAGTGAATACATGGAGATTTCAATTAAAAAAAACCTTCTGACTAGGACACTGTGTGGTTCGTGTCTGCATAGGCGGCGGATGGATCATAAATTGTTGTTGCTGTACTTGTTGCTGCTGGGGAGTGTTAAATGTGGGCTGAAAGTGAGATGAGCTGCTGTTGTGGTTGTTGACGGTAGATGGCGGCTACGGGTGCCGGTGTCTGTATCCAGTGTTGTGAAGAAGAGGTGGAGGGTTGTTGTCCCGACACGCAGGCCATCGACAGCCGGAAGGTCTGTTCTTGGATAACACGCCATTGTTGTGGGGTATTTCCCTCTGAACAGAGAGAAGCCATTCTCCCCAAGCATCCGTCTCACAACGACTCTGAGCTGCTGAGGCGAACTGAAATATGTAAAAAATAAACATTGTCAAGTGTTTGAAAAATTCATAAAATTGTAGATTAAAAAAAAAGGTAACAAAATGTAGGGCAAAATATTTGATAAATATATTTAAACAGTACTAAATTAAAATCTGTCTTTTTCCATTTAACAATTTCATCTCCCTTATATTAATGTTTATTGACAGTGTTTTATATCGCAACAACATTTTTTCAATGAAAATTCTTTTATAATAAATTATTATAATTCTGATAGTAAAGACGCTACAATTATGAACCTTGCGATGAAAAATGTCGGTGATGGAAAAAAAACCAAATATTTGTAGTTTTAAAGTAAAAACATTAAGAAATAAGATGTTACAACATTTTTCATAAACTTTGATATACAAGGGGAAGAAGTATAAAATTGATAATTTTGATATCTTGTCACACGATTTGGTTGATGAACAGAAATATATTTAAAGTTTGAAGTAAATTCTTGAGAAATTAAAGAGACTTAAGGTATTAGCACCCTAATGCATTACCTCCGCTTTGAAGAGTATTCAAATAGGCTAGAACTACTGTTAACTACATTGAAAATGAGGGCCATGGGTTCAATCCCCAGAAGGGTCAACTTTTTTTTTTCTTTCTTTTTTTCTTTTAACATTATTTATGTATCTCTCATGTTCCATTTGAAAAGAAAAAAGTGTTTAATTTTGATTTTTTAATTTATATAGGTATTTATTGGCTAAATTATGCTAAATCTAGTAATAAATATGGTACCTGATATTTTCAAAACTAGACGGTAAAAGTATTTCATATTTTACAAGATCAACCAATATACTTTTTTAAAAATTTAGGGAAACTTTGAAAAGAGGCACTCATTTGGATAAATTTTAAGAATTTTTTTAATTAGGCTCCGTAAGTAGAAACATGGTCAGACACGTGGTAAAAATGGGTGGGGTAGGGTAACATTTTTATACAGATTTCATAAATTTTATGTAGAAACCATAATTTTGCTTATTTGGATTGTTAGCTGAATGGTACTATTTGTTTCTTACCAAAAATTAATGGGAAAACATTTTTCATTAGAAAGTTATTGCAGATTATTTAAAGGTTCCTACTTTCTAAAAAAGGGCCCTCATAACATCCTAGCTTGAGTTCAGAAAAGTGGCCATAACTTGATTTCCGTACGGTAAACTTTGTTTAAATTTTGCATACAGGTGTACTTTAAGGTATACATCTGACTTATGATGTCAATTTTTTAGTTCCTGATAGTGCCCATTAGGGTCCTAATACCTTAAAGCTGCACGCCTCCAGATAAGCCAAAATATTTCAAGAAAATTCATATAGATAAAATTGCAGTAAATGTTTGATAAAGGTAAAACATATAAGATCCCAGTTACATTTCACTTGTTTCACATTGATTTTTTAGTATTTTATCATCGTATTTCTACTGCTTTTCTAAATCAGCAAGGGCTGTTTTTGCATATGTTGACCATTTTTGTTAATTTTCGTGCATTGTTACTGCTGATTGCAATATGCAAATTAATTCATTTCTTCACCTCACATTATTTTGCTTTTTAATATATTTTCCAAAATTTTTACGTTAATTAATTAACATGAATCTGGAGGCGTAATACTTGAAGAGGTTGTAATAAAAAAGATTTTACTGCGTGAAAAACTTTGATCAGAAATCTGGACGCGGTCGCCAACTCTGTGTAAAATAAGTTATATCGCTCTCATTATTCTTCCTACAGGAGAGCTTAAAATAATGTTCATAATCTCCAGTCTGCCATCTATCAATTTTTTTCTAGTTTGATAAAAATATGTATAAATAAACGGAGTGAGAGAAAACCTAAAATATCCATGGTTAAACCGGTAGGGTACTAATAATTACCTTCTCTGTAGCCGTTTTGACCTCTTTTCAGTATTACCTTAACCTTGGAAAAAGCAATCATAATTTTGAGCGGACAGGGAAACATTATGGTCAGTCAGTCATGTGGAAGCATTTTCTATCATCCTCTGCCGCTGCGGGGAAATGTATTTTTAACATGATAGTGATGTTAAAAGAGGAATAGGGGTAACAGAATATACAAACTCATCATTCAAAAGACTTACCTCTCCAAGAGTCTCTGTTTTCGTCCTTGGTTTGAAATGTGCATAAAGAAATCGATAGGCGTTCATCTTAAAAGTCTGAGGTGGGGTTCCCAGCTTTGCCTTGAATCCGCTCTTCCCGTACTTTATGTCCTTTGCCATTTTTTTTGTGGTCTGTTCGCATTGTGACAAACCTCTGCCAAACCCAATCAGCTGTCAATAAAAAGCAGAAATAAGTTATAAAAGCTTTTGTATTTTTTTCCCAACCAATTTTGGCACTTTGTCAACACATAAAATTTGATATAATTTGGATGATAATTACGATGTAACAAAATATCTCAATGTAGATTTCAAAAATACAGAAAATAATATAATAAAAAAGGTGAAAAATACTCACGATGGAGACCCTCTTTAAGACCGAAGGACTGCAGCGTTGCGTTACGAAGCGGGAGATTCTTGTAACTCTCATTGGTAATGTCGTAAAACAGTGGATTATCTTCAAAGAAGGCAGCCAGCTTCTCATCTACAGATATGGGCACTATCTCCCATTTCTTATAAAACGAACTATCCCCCTTATCTGCATCGCCCCTATCTTCATGCATATCTTCTGCCTCTACAGGCTGTTTTTCATTCCCCTATTCTCGAAACTGTTTTCTTTGTTTGATTGTGGTATTCTTCTTCTCCGACGTTTTTCCCTTTCTTTCTTTGGCAGGCATAGTGTACTTTATACACAATTGTAAACAATTCTATTTAAAACTTCAAGACACCTGTCACGTGTGTGTAAACAGGGCGTATGACTGACGTCAGGTGTGTTTATATCCCTTCCCCCAATTTTGTGTTAATAAATTATACTTTTCAATTGATAAATATTGTTATTTTAGTTTCTATAATCGTATTGTTTTAGAAACATACGACGACATACATGTGAACACTTATTATAAAAATCGCTTTTGCTAAAGCTTTATAAATCCTTGCTCGTTGATTTCATACTTTAAATATTCAAGAAATGTGGAAAATGGCCCGCTATCGGGTATTTTTTCTTGGAGAGTTAAACAAAATTGTGATCGCTTTCTCTCTCGCTTAATCTCCACATATGAGACCTGATCATGATCACATGATTCAAACACACCTAGATCAATATGAAGAATACTTTCAGGATGGATTACACTTGTTATATTTTATATTAAGTTTACAACGTCATGAACGTCGAATATTGTGCGTGCGCCGTATTTCGTACCCCTCGCGATTTGAAAACTTCACTGAATTGTTATTTGTAAACATTATGTATTCACACTGATCTTTTTCACTGTATACAGAGAACATGTTCCGATATTTGCTTCTTGCAAATTATGTACTTAAATTAAACAATGTGAACAGAAGAGCTCCAGTACTATTACTTTTTGAACAACCATCGTATCAAAAGAAAAAATCACTTTCAGAGAACTTTTTTATTTTGTCATTTTTGTGAAGTTGGCGGCCCAGCGGCCTGGCAGCATTGTAGAAATGTTATTTTTACAATAAAACGGCATTTAATGAAAATTCCGGAAGCAAAGAAATCCCTCGGAAGCATTTATCACAACAAAATAACATAAGAATTGCAGGCTCGGTTTGATTGAGTCTGTACATGAAGTTTTAAAGATAATTTGTGTTATCTAAAGGATATATCAAAAGAGAAAAATCACTTTCAGAGAACTTTTTTATTTTGTCATTTTTGTGAAGTTTGTGCCAAGCGGCCTTGCGGCCAAAAATTTTAATGTTGTAGAAATGTTATTTTAACAATGAAACGGCATTTAATGAAGTTTTAAAGATAATTTGAGCCGTGTCATGACGAAACCAACATAATGGGTTTGCGACCAGCATGGATCCAGACCAGCCTGCGCATCCGCGCAGTCTGATCAGGATCCATGCTGTTCGCTAACAAACCCTATAACAAGTAAAGAAACTGATAGCGAACAGCATGGATCCTGATAAGACTGCGCCGATGCGCAGGCTGGTCTGGATCCATGCTGGTCGCAAACCCATTATGTTGGTTTTGTCGTGACGCGGCTCATTTTTGTTATTTAAAAGATTTATCAAAAGAAAAATCACTTTCAGAGATTCTTTTTTATTTTGTCATTTTTGTGAAGTTGGCGGCCCAGCGGCCCGGCGGCCTAAAATTCAAATGTTGTAGAAATATTATTTTAACAATAAAACGGCATTTTATGAAGTTTTTAAGATAATTATTGTTATTTAAATGATAAATCAAAAGAAAAAATCACTTTCAGAGATTTTCTTGTTTTGTCATTTTTGTGAAGTTGGCGGCCCAGCGGCCTGGCCGCCAAACATTTTAATGTTGTAGAAATGTTATTTTAACAAGAAAACGACATTTAATTTAGTTTTAAAGATAATTATTGTTATTCAAATGATATATAAAAAGAAAAAGAAAAAAAACACTTTCAGTTAATTTTAACTAACATCTAACCAAAAATTGTTATGTTGTAGAACTGTTATTGAAACAATAAAACCACATTTTATTAAGTTCTAAAAACTATTCTTGTTATTTAAAGGATATATTTAATGAAAAAAAATCATTGTTTTATTTTTTTATAACTTTTGTGAAGTTTGTGGCCTTTTAAGATTTTACAGTTATTGAAATGATTTAAAAAGAAATGGTATTTAATATATTTTTTTGTTATTTAAAAGATTTATAAGCAAAGGATCACTTTGAAAGATCTTTTATCATTTTTGTGAAGGTAGCGGCCTAAACTTGTCATATGGTACGCCTTGGATTCAGGCGTTGATATTTACATTCATACGCATTATTTCATACTTGTTCGTGTTTTTTGATAATATCGATCAGCCGAACAGAAGCATATAAAACTGACAGACTGGAATGCAGGCTTCTATATGGTGTACAATTTCTGTAACAAATATGAATGGTCCTTTATGAAGTTTTAAAACATTTTTTTCGGGTACCATCCAATTTATTTTCCCCGTCCAATCCATGAGTATAAGTCATCCTTTACCGTCTTTACAAAATAACCTTTGCTTACACATTTATTAACAATAACTCATGATTACAGATGGGGTTATGGTCATACCCTAAATGATTACCTCCTTGTTATTGGATGAAACTGAAAAGTGAATGGTTTGGATTCTAATTGCTAGCATTCAAGTGTAAATTAGTCGTTATTCGGGTGAAAAATGTATTGAATGTTAACATGTTGTCATTTTAACGCTATTTTTTGTTATAGTTCAAGACGTTAACTTGTAATTTTTAAACATTGATTTGTTTTAACATTTGTATAATTTATGTTGTATGTTGCTTGTAAATGTACATGTATGTAGTTGTTATCATGAATCACATGTTTGTCAAAATATCGTTATGCTATTGCTGTCTTTAAACACTTCATTTCTATGGCGTTGTATATACGGATATTCCTAGAATAAATGTACATTACCTTTGCTTTCTTATTAGAATTATTTAGGTTTCGCTTCCATTTTCCAACTGCATCGCATAATAGTTATACCTTAACACTGCATGAATTATGGTAAAAAAAAATACATTTTTGTTACAATGGTGCCAATATTTGGGATATGGCCAGTTATGTGTTGACGTGCCGTAAAAATCCAAACAAACAAACAAATTATAACGGTCATGTTATTCTCTAAAACTTTTAAAAGTAAAAATAAAATCATAACTTGTACACGAAATAAATATCTACATAACCATATCATTATGTAATAAAACTTAATTCTGCATGTATATTTATAATAAATAAATTGAAGTATTATTATGGCGAGTGGTTAGCGCGTCGGACTAGTCATCTATATATCGCTCACCGTGTGGTCACAAACCCAGTCACGGGCAAGGCGTTATTTCTTGAGCAAGAAACTAAACACTAAATGAACAATGGCTCCCAGGCCACGAAACAACGGAACTACTATGGCAAGAGGTCGAAAGTACGATGACGATGATACGATATTATGCCGAGTTTTCATCATGGTGGTTTCATTAGTTTTTTTTTTCGATTTTTTAATTTTTTTTTTCTCTTTTTCTTTTTTTTTCTTTTTTCGACTTTTAACCATAATAAATTAGTTTTAACGCTGTTTCGCGTTATGTATGTGTCGTGATGGCTGTAATTGGACATCGTGGAGATCCGTCAAGAGCAATATTCAAAAGCAAATATATATAGTTGACACTTGCAGTCTCTATTTTCTTTGGTGTCTATTATTGAGAGATAATTAATTATATTATACCTCATTTGCAAACGGTATTCTATATTCAATATGACGTCATCCAGTCCAGAAACCGCATACAGACCGGGGCGGTCAAGACCTTTTAAACGTAGTTTTCACGACGTGCGAATTTCACGACGACACAAACAGACGATAACTGTCAAAATGGATAGGTGATTTGTCTCTTTATCAGAGACATAAATGTATTACATGTTGATCAAAAGTCATGATTTGTCTTTAATTTAGTTATAAATTTTATTTATACTGTTTGTGATATTCTAAAAGGTTTTTTTGCCTAGTAACATTAATTTAATATTGAATTTTGTTAACAAAATGGAATTACAACTCCTTGATCATCGGTAATACGTATTCGGAATATTAAAAGAAGAGCATGATTTTTGCTGCATTGCTTGGAAATTATTAAACAAAATCCGTTTAGGGTTTGAGATTTTTCACACTGAACTAGTAAAATCATTATTTGAAAGCTGCGCTTCGGGCCATATACCTTCCTCATTCTGACCAACCAGTCCGTAAAGCCTCGGTCTCACTTACTCCCGGCAGAGCCCAGGACCATCCCGGTAAGTTACCGGGATGATCCGGGACGATCCGGGATGAAATTATTGTTGCGGTCACACTTACCCCGGCAGCACTACGGTAGTTCCCTACTAACCACACAGGATGCGCTCCGGATCATCCAGGCAGAGCCCAGGTGAAGCTACGGTTCATGCCGGTGCTTCCCCGGTCGTTCCCGGATGACGCCGGAAGAGCCCCGGTTGACCCAGGCAGAGCCCCGGTCGATCCAGGCAGAGCCCCGGCAGAGCCCAGGACGATCCAGGCAGAGCCCCGGTAGAACCCCGGTGGATTGAAAACGCCCGAAAATGATAACTTTGATACATAATTTTTATTTAATATAATATCTATTGTTCCAGAATAGTAATTCATGATGATTTTCTGAAAAATCCTTATGCCATACTGGATAGAAGGGAAATGGGAAGGCTTTTAATACAAACAAGTTCAATCATCACAAATTGTCCTTATTTTTTTTTAAATGATCCGGGCTTTGCCGGGGCTCTACCGGGGCTCTACCGGGATCAACCGTAGCTCTACCTTTATCCTCCGGGGCTCTGCCTGTAGTTACCGGGGCTCTGCCGGCATATACCGGGGCTCTACCGTAGCTCTACCGTAGCTCTGCCGGCTATATCATACCCCGGATCATCCCCGGTTTGTGCCGGCAGAGCTACGGTGCTTTCCCGGTATCACCCCGGTCGTTCCCGGCAGAGCTAAGGATGATGCCGGCAAAGCTATACCTTCCCGGATCATCCCGGACCACCCCGGTGATATTAAATATTTTATTCCATCCGGGGTCGAATGCCGGATGTTCCCGGATCATCCCGGATCATCCAGGACGTTGCCGGCAGAGTTACGGATGTACCCCGGTTGTTCCCGGTCGTACCCCGGTCGTTCCCGGATCACCCCGGACGTCTACCGGGGCTCTGCCGGGATGTAAGTGAGACTGTAGCTTAAACTTGCATATTGCCCGAAAGGTCATGTCTTTTTCTTAAATAAACCCCATTCATCATTTCCGATACAGGACCTTTCTGTTCTAATGTTTTTTTTTAAACCGGTTGAAGCTTACAGATAAAAGTCAGATGGATAAGTGATAGCGTTTGCGTAGATGGGTCAGTGATTTCCCGCATACATTACGAACATTTTCAAACAACATTCTTTGTGTTTATTTGTTATATCAAATACATAGGTACATGTGTTGAGCACGTTTAAGCTAATTATTATTGACGTAATGGTCAAGTCCATTATAACGGTGTAAAACAGTTATCATATTGTATTTATCATCTTTCAACGATATAAATAAGAAAACTACTAATTAGTCAACTGTCCACTAACGCAGTAGGTAAGCCTGTCAGTTAAATTTCTTTTTGAATATCAATGCAAGGCAGGTTCGATTCGCAAAAATTATTTCTGCATGAAGAACATTTTTACTTTGTTGTGTTATTTTTATGTACTTCTCATTTCACTTTTCTTTTGTTTTCAATGTAGGCATATATAGCAAGTTGGTAAAACCTTATACTGCATACAAGTACACCTATTGTTTCAACTTCAGTTCTGCTGGCACGAAATACCCGTGCACTGCACAAGTACTATGACTACTACATACTGATCAAGACACGAGATAAAAATATTATTATCAGTATATTAAAATTATTAGACATTATAACAAAACTACCCTGAGATCCCAATTCATTTGCATATATCATAAAATTAAAAAAATGAGGAAATCAATGAAAAATGTTTAACAATTTCTGAGGCTCGAACTTAATGGTATCGTATACCGACAACTTTACCGAATTTGCCATAAAGTTGTTTCAAATGGTACTTCTTATCTTGTATTATATTCTCTTCTTCAAAAAAAAGCTGTTTTACCTATTATCCTGAGATGATAATTTGGTCTAAACGGTACTTAAAAAGTCCTTTAAAGATTAAGTCTGCATATTATCGGAGATTGAAAGTCAACAACTATATATACTATAATTTCTAATAAAATGTGTACCATCGTAGTGGTTCAGTTGGTAAATCAATGTCACTGTAACCTCTTATGATTTGCACTCATAGGTTCGAATCCAACGCTCAGATATGACATAATGATGATGTTATTTTGTTTTTTCCCTTTTCCTGGGACAGGAAGTGTTACACGAAGGATGAAGTTCTTATGATAACTTGTTCAGGAGTTCTTGTGATATCTGTCACGGAGTTCGTCGGAAAACATCTGAATATACTACAAAAACACTCGTCAAAAATGGTTATTTACATCGTTCAAAAATGAGTTTTGGGAGCTTAATTAAACTTAAATGATTAAGCTTGTCTTTTATCTTGTATTATGTGTCAAAAACTAATTCACATACCATTTTCCATCGCCTCTTGGTTCAAATTTGGTAGTTTTGAATAAAATTTCCAAATTATTTGCCAATTCACAAGTTTTGACCGATTTGTTTCTGGTCTTCATCCTTGCCATACATAATTACCTTATTAACTGACCTTGACCGTCAAGGTAAAGGTATTGAATTTTGGTTGCCACAATTTTGATATTATGTACGTATTTGATTAATATATGAAAAAAAACAACAGTCCTTGTGAACAAAATTAACAAACCTATTAGTAACCTATTAGAATTAAAGGTAAATTTATGTTTGTCTTCAAGTTTGTTTTAAGGATTTCTTAAAACCGTTTATTTGTTTGCTGTAAGAAAAGTAAAAAAAGTCGAGTCTTCCGACGGTGGTTCTTGTGTTTGGACCGATGTCTTTCATATTTAGTAGGCCGTAAATTTTCGTTGTTCTCTCACTTTGGGTGGAGGTAGATCCACTTACGTCAAGGTCAATGGTTCTAAGAAAAGATGTTTATAGTTTTGTACTTACAGCCTTCACTGCAAAATGTGCAATGACTACATTGACAAATATACAGGTTCTGGTATTTAAGAGATATCATTGGCTTATATAAATATAGACGTTACATTAAAGCAATATATCTGCATGTATTATATGTATTTCTTAACTGAGATGATGTACCGAAATAGGTACATAGTTTCGTTGACCAGTCTCATATAATCCTTACTGTATGTATTATCTTTTTAATATGTTAATAAAATTTAAAACAAATCCCAGTTGTTCATTATTTAAAAGTATTAAACATCCTAGTATTGTACTTTTATTAGACTGCTTTTTTCGCATAAACGGAATCGGCAAATGTGTTGGAAAAGGGTAAAAAAATCCTTACATGCCTGCGTGATGTAGACAATACACCGGTATTTCACAAACAAGTTATATGACATTTTAAATACCCCCTTTTTAAGACTTTAAAGCCGCAATTTTTTACATTTTAAAAGGTACTATTCAAATAAAAGCCATTATATGTAAAAAATTTAAGACTGTCCAAAATGATTGTTTTGACCTAATTACCATTAATTGACGAGATTTGTCTAAAGAACAACATAAAGAGCCATTCAAATTGTCATCAAAATTGTGTTGTTTTTTTTCTTTCATGTAAGGAGGAATTTCTTATGAACTTTATGATATAAAGATAAGTACCCCCGCAATAAGTCACGTTTTTAATAATATTAATAACATTTGTACAAATGTAAATTTCCGACTGCGTTTTCTTTCTTTAGAAAAATTTGTTTTCAAAATGATTTTTCTTTTTATATGTCCTTTAAATAACAAGAATTGTCTTTAGAACTTCATTAAATGCCGATTTATTGTTTAAATAACATTTCTACAGTTTTACAGTTTCAAATCACTTAAGAGTTGTTCAAATTTCTTTGCCAAACTTGTGTTAATGGTTAAATTCAGGCCGCTGGGCCGCCAGGTTGCCAGTTTCACAAACAAAGGTAAAATGAAAAAGTGTTCTCAAAGTGATTTTTTTAATATATCTTTTAAATAACAAGAATTGTCTTTAAAACTTGATAACATGCAATTTTATTGTTGAAACAACACAACACACCAATAATTTTTTTGGCCGCCGCCAACTTTACAAAAATTTATAAAATGAAAAAGTGTTCTCAAAGTGATTTTTCCCTTTATATATTCTTTAAATAACAATTATTATCTTTAAAACTTCATTAACTGCCGTTTTAGTGTTAAAATAACATTTCTACAACATTAAATTTTTTTGCCGCTGGGCCGCTAACTACACAAGAATGAAAAAATAAAAATGTTCTCTGAAAGTGATTTTTTCTTTTGATTTATCCTTGAAATAACAATAATTATCTTTAAAACCTCATTAAATGCCGTTTTATTGTTAAAATAACATTTCTACAACATTAACTTTTTTCCGCCAGGTCGCTGTGCCGCCAACCTGACGCCGCCAGGCCGCTGTGCCGCCAACTTCACGCTGCCAGGTCGCTGGGCCGCCAACTTCACGCCGCCAGGCCGCCAACCCACGCCGCCAGGCTTGGGGTAATAAATAAGGAATAGTATGTTGTAGTAGCTTTCTGAGGCTTTGTATTTTGCTACGAGCAGAGGTGTATACTAATATCAATTTTCCAACGTTGCAAGTTGGAAAATACATAGCCTTTGAAACTTTTACAACATGATTTTCACTATATTATATACATTTGTTTTACTCAGAAAATGAAATGTAGTTGTCAGAAAATAAATTCATGACTGACGGATGAATACGTGACTCTTGCAAAATCGACCACGCCTTTAATGATTTTGTTTCCCTTTTTTAAATGCAACGTTATACAAAGCTATGATCGGAACCAACGTCTAAAATAGTCCGACACTTCCATATATGGTACAGTATTTGTCACTAACATAATACGAAAAATTCTATCCGTTTAAGCGTATTTGCGCCCCAAGATTTGCGTGTATTTTCAGGAGAAAATTTATAGGCATATTATAAAATAAATAACACATGGGTTTGTGGGTAACAGTAAAAATATCATCCCTCGTTAAAATACTGTTACCCTCGCGCCTCTACGCCTCGCGTAACAGTATTTTCCTCGGGATGATATTTTACTGTTACCGACAAACCCATGTTTTATTTATATATCGTCCAAACTTGCAACAAAAAGCACTCTCAGGTATATCTGACTTCTTAAGTGGTATTTGAAAGTATTCACTAGTTCAGTCCAACAGCTAAAAAGGCTTAAACAATCTATCGCATTCAGACAGTCCTGAATTCTTGGTAGAAGGAAACCATCGGGTGTAACAAGGCTGTTCACCTTTCGGTAATCTACCCATGGTCTTATGTCGCTTGACTTCTGTTTCACTAAAACTATAGGGCTTGCCGGAGAAGAAGTACTTTCTTGTATTACACCTTTTTTAAGAAGGTTTACTATAGCATTTTTTTCTGCTTCGTGCTGCGCTAAAGGTACCCTTCAAGGTCTCTGTTTAATTGGCTTGGCATCACCTGTGTCAATTGCATGCTCTGTTTCTCTGAACCTTTCTTGCTGCCTCGACCCTCCTTACTTTGAAGCATGCAAACTCTGCGGTTTCACCTACTCTCTGGTTTCTTTTACTAAATTTGACCGCAAAAGACCTAGGGGTTTCTATAACGCTATAAATGTTATTCAACTCATCTATTAACTGTCTGTAACTTAGTAATACATTAAGCTGTAGCTGTGTGAACACAAACTCTGCGGTCTGTCCTTCAATACGTGGCAATACTTGGTCTAACCCTGTCTTATCTGACCTACCTTAACGCTGAGCTATAGCTTCAAATTTAGCTATCCATACCTTCCATTCTTCTTAACCAGTTAACGGTACTACTTTAAAATGTGTACCTTCATTTCTGTTGTTGGCACTGTACTTTGACGTGGGATATTGAGTGTAACTACAGTCATCATAATTGCTGGTTACACGGGTTGGCTATTCATACCAATCTGATTTACATTACCGGTTATACGGGGTGGTGACTGAAAATTCATATATTGGTCTATATTAGAAAGAGATCCTCGGGCTGTTGTAAAAGAACGCCCATTTTGGTAATCTTGAGGGATATTTACATCAGGTTGATAATTACCAGATTGTACTTGAAATCTTGCATTAATAACAGGGCCATGTGTACTTTAACGTTCTTGCCAATTTCTTCTATGCATGTGTGGTAGTCTTCCATAAGGGGGTTACATCATCAAATATGTGGTTATTTGAGTTCAAATCACTTCATTAGCTTTATTACTATCCTAAAGATTGACATTAAAAACTGCTTTAAACTTCTCAGTTCATTGACTACATCTTTTAAAACATCAGATATAGTGCTAAGGACTTCATTCACATTATTTGTTTCAGGTGTACTTTGTAAGATTGATGACGTGTTTACACCAACATCTTCATGAACATACATCATATGTGATAGGACTGACATGTTATCATCTTCACTCGCATGACCTTGTCCCGCTCCATCATTTGAGTTAAAAAAATCTAGTATGATCACTATTGACTGCTTGCACTGTACTCATATTGGCATCTAAAGTTCTGCTCAAGCTATGGCTTGTATTCGTAACACTGGATTTGATGTCTGATTTTCAAATCCCACCGCTGCCACTATTAAATGTTGCTCTACGGTCAAGCTATATGGTACAACGCCCCTTACGTCTTTTTCAAAATGTGGTAAAGGTAACGTGCTCAAGACTTGGTAACCAATAATCGGACTGAACTGTAACGAACAATGACATGATCACAATTATAACAATGTTCTATATAAAATAGAAATTGTTAGGGTCAGGGGGACTGATGATACTTGTCTTGGATAGCTTTCAAAGTCTATAGATCCATTAAACTGTAATATACTATTATGAAATCTGTCAATAGTGGGCTGCTCTGGCTAGGACACTGTACTCCACATTACTTGATAGTACTTCTCCACTTCTGAAGGTACGCCAGTTTAAGATTAAAATTGAGTCACAAAAAGAAAGACTGTTCACAGTTTACTAATTTTAATTAGTGGTAAACTGTTAATAAATTCAAATGTGAATTTTCTTTAAATAACGTTGTAAATAATATCAAAATATGTATATAATTATTTCCTAAATATCCTGCAGCTATGTCTTATATAGACTTCACATAAATTATTACCGCGACTGCCGTTCAATTTCTCTTCAAAATGTGGAAACGTACATGAGTCAGTGACCGTATTAATGTGAAAAAATAAGTTCTTATGAATTATTCTTAGACAATAATTGATAAAATGTAAAATGGTAATCTTAAGACTATGGGGTTTTTGTTGCCTTAAAAAAAGTAAAATTGCCGTTCAGAAGAACACGACAATAATGTAAACTAACCAAATGTTAAATGAAAACTGACTGAAGTTGATCGTTTGCTGGCCTATTTATACAAAATCTGAGAAAACTGAAATAAAAATGTTCGAAAAATGTTCAACTGTACGTTTTTGTTTGCGGGCAATGTTTGACGTTCGAAAACTGAAAATTTGACGTTTTGAAAAGATCAATTCCATGCACAAAGAACGCTGTCAACCAACCGAACGTTCGAACATCTACAATTCTAAGCTAATTTTTTATGAAAGTTTACATAAAAATATGATAAATTTATATATATAATATTTATAAAAATGACAAGTACCATGGATTGACTATAAAAAGTTTGTTGGTTTTGATGATACATAACTTTGAAACAGTTTGTTCGAGCTTCGGCAGCAATGCTATTGACAACAGAAGTTATACAACCCATAATGTATTTATTTAGCGAACAACAACAACACCTGTCAAAGTTTATCGAGTAAAATTTCAATAAATGCTACATTTTAGCTAAATGTACGCTGTTTACAAAAAATATATGTAAACAATTAAATAAATAAAGCATTAATCTTTATAATTCTGACATTATTTATAGTTGTCAGTCTCCAACATTAACACAAAAAGCGTGTATCGGTACATGTAAAATGTTAACAATGCCGATAATGACATACGATCTGAGTAAACAAGTGAGATTATATCAGTATTTGAATAGTTTGATACCGTATACCTCCAACCAACAATATCATAATAACTTGAAATTCTGTAGACATCAATGACACAATTTAAACTACTTTATAAAGCTGATTATTTGTAAACCTAGTTCCTGACTATTAAAAAATAATGCAATGTACTTTGTAAACCTATGTCCTGACTATAAAGAGATGATAGTTTGTAAGCCTAGGTCCTGACTATACAGAGATGATACTTTGTAAACCTATGTCCTGACTATATAAATTTGATAATGTGTTAACCTCGGTCCTGACTATATAAAAATGACACTTTCTTAACCTAGGTCCTGACTTTATAACGATTATACTTTGTAAACCTATGTCCTGACTTTATAAAAATGACACTTTGTAAACCTAGGTCCTGATTATATAAAGATGATACTTTGTAAAGACATGTCCTGACTATATAAAGATGATACTTTGTAAACATAGGTCCTGACTATATAGAGATGATACTTTGTAAACATTTATCCTGACTATATTAAAATGATACTTTGTAAACATAGGTCCTGACAATAGAGCCATGACACTTTGTAAACCTACGTCCTGACTATAAAGAGATGACACTTTGAAAGCCTAGGTCCTGACTATATTTAGATGATACTTTGTAAACATATGTCCTCACTATATAAATATGTAACTTTGTAAACCTACGTCCTGACTATATAAAGATTATACTTTGTAAACCTAGGTCATGACTATATAAAGCTGAAACTTAGTAAACCTAGGTCCTGACTTTATAAATTTGATACTGTGTTAACCTAGGTCCTGACTATATAAAGATGATACTTTCTTAACCTGACTTATAGAGATGATACTTTGCTAATCTGGTTTTATTGGGATGATGCTTTGATAATATCTGTCTTGACTATATAAAGATAATATTTTGTTAACATATGTCCTGACAATATAGAGATAATATTATGTAATCCTCAGTCCTGACTATATAGAGATGATACTTTGTAAACATGGCCCTGACTATATACAGATGATACTTTGTAAGCATATGTCCTGACTATATAAAAATGATACTTTGTTAACCTAGGTCCTGACTATATCAAGATTACACTTTGTAAACCTAGGTCCTGACTATATGGGGATGAAACTTTGTAAACATATGTCCTGACTATATAGAGATGATACTTTGTAAACCTAGGTCCTTACAATATAAAAATGATACTTTGTAAACCTATGTCCTGACTATATATATATATAATAGTTTGTAAACCTAGGTCCTGACTATATAGAGATGATACTTTGTTAATTAAGGACTGACTGTATGGAAATGATACTTTTTAAACATATGTCCTATTTAGAGATGATATTTTGTAAACCTGACTGTATTGAAATGATACTTTGTAAATCTATGTCCTGACTAAATGGGGATGATACTTTGTAAACCTTGGTCCTGACTACATAAAGATGATACTTTGTAAATCTATATTCTAACTATATAAAGATGATACTGTATTGAGATGATACTTTGTAAACCTATGTAGTGACTATATAAAGATGAAACTTTGTAAACGTAGGTCCTGACCATATAAAGATGACACTTTGTAAACCTAGGTCCTTACTATATAGAGATGATACTTTGTAAACTTAGGTCCTGACTTTATAAAGATGATACTTTGTAAACCTATGTACTGACTATATAAAGATGACACTTTGTAAACGTAGGTCCTTACTGTATAGGGATGATACTTTGTAAACCTAGGTCCTGACTTTATAAACATGATACTTTGTAAAACTAAATCCTGACTTTATAGAGATGATACTTTGTAAAACCAAGGTCCTGACTATATAGAGATGATACTTTGTAAATCTAGGTCCTGACTATAAAATTTAGACAATAAATTCACGAAGAATATGATTTGAAATATACAAGGTTGAATAAATTCGTGTTAAAGGAAACTTCATGTCGAATCAAGAAAGGAAAGAAGTGTACAGTCATATCAATGGCATATTTACACTTTTAATGACCTTATCTGCTGTAATACTAATTTTCATTAAAATTTACATAACTTTTTAACAAATTTTTTTCGCAAATTTCATCAATTCAACTCTATATCAAACAAATTGTTAACTATTTCAGGTAATTGAAATAGAAACACCGTGCTTGATTTAACGAACTTGTAATAATAAAATTATTTCTAACACTATCTTTTCCCGCTAATATAATGAAAATAATAAATGCTGCATTAAAGTTAAAAGACCTATTCATATATATTTTGAAACGATCACGTTAAATTAAAAAAAGTTTAAACATAATTATTCGAAATCTTTACGCTTCGTGTTTTCTGCCAGTAAACACAAATAGGGTTGCCTGTACCGAAAGTGAATTGAAGATATTATAATCTTAGTTAAACCTTTTCACTGGTAATTGATTGGTAAATTGTCAATGATGTTGCAAGAAAGTGTTAATACCAGGCTCTATGATATATATAAATATTGATAATTTCGTTTTGATGCAAAAATAATAATCACTCAGGTCTACGGTCTTCTTGGTCGATTTCTACGCATCAACACACCAAAACAGTCTTAAATAGCCAATTTTAAATAGCCGATAAAACCGCTTGGAAGCAGATTATGCTCCAACAGATCTTTAATAATAAATATTTATAAAGCTAATTTTAAAATAAATGATGAACGAACGTTATGCTGTTTTTCACGTTCAATATGATTTCATCAATTTTTCCACATAACCCAAAGCGCAGGTATGTAATAGGGCCATTTATATATAATCGATAAGTCTTGTAAAAAAGCATTTTTGACATCTTGCCATTTGCATTATATAGAAACATAGCTCGGAAACCCTGCAGATTGCAGGCGTGTCTATGAAAAGAAGTCTTTTTGTCAATCGTTCTTGTTTTGGATACATTATCAATAGAATACAAAATAAATGTATTATATTTGTGAGAATTAGATAGCACGTTGAACATTACAATAATATGTCTCGATTAACATGACCTGCGTCACGACAAAACCAGCATAGCGCGTTTGCCAATAGCATGGATCCAGACCAGCCTGCGCATCCGCGCAGTCTGATCAGGATCCTTGCTGTTTGCCTACAAACCCTATAACAAGTAGAGAAACTGATAGCATGGATCCTGATCAGACTGCGCGGATATGCAGGCTGGTCTGGATCCATGCTGGTCGCAAATGAGCTGTATTGGTTTTGTCGTGACGCGTATCAATTATGATTTTATTCAACTCGTTCAATAAGATATAGTAATGCTATATAAAAATAAAAACATCATGTTTGTAACGTAGCTTTGTGTAAAAGATTGTTGACGTGTGTCAACGGTTTGATCATTGAAGAATTGATTATAAAAATTAGGAATGCATAAATAAACCAACATTGCTTTTTGAAAGAACAAATAAATAAATAAGTCATTTATTACATTGGACGATCGTTAAGTCCTGAATATATGAATTCTATTATTTGTTTCTTCCTTAATAATAAAGTGATTCTCTTCAAAATATATACTGCATTCATATCTGTAAAATATCGACATTTATCTGTTTATAATTGAATTAAAAATTCTTTCTAAGCTCTGTGAATTCAGTAATATATTTGATTCAAATTTATTAATAACGAAGAACTTGTCTTGGAAGAACTTGACATGATAACCGCCGTATGAACACATCTGCGGATGTTTCTAAATTCAAAATTCTACTATTTCATGTTTAAATGTTGAATTCTGCTTAAGCCGGTGCTAGGGGGCAGGGACGGTAACTTGCACTTTCCAGTACCGTCCATGAACAGGCTCAATCAAAACGAGCCTGCAACATTTTCAATTTTGCCGTGTTGGGCTTTCTTTAGGGATTCTGTATTTTTCTATTTTATGATCACATCCGTGTTATTTGTGCCGTGTGGCGGCTGTAAAAAGTCTCCCCGTACATTTAATCAATGATGTTATATTTTCGATCCTTGAAGATCGTTTAGCACGACATTATTGTTGTGCTTGTGGTATTTTTTGTTTCAACTTTTCGGCATTTTCTAGTTGGGTGGTTCCAATATCCCTACTTGAATAATGTTGAATCACCCTTGGGATATGTTGCCTGCCTTTTAAATTTGTCTTTTGACGTCTTATCTGTGATACGCAGGCTTCATAACCTCTGATCCCCTTTCAAAATTCCATTTTATTTAGTTCCGCCCATTGTTTTCTCTTTTAGGGCACACGCTTTTTATTACTTGGGGACCATACGCCGCTTTTCATGGAATGGCACTTACGTGTCACATTGAAGGTTCCATGATAACCGCCGTATGAACACATCTGCGGATGTTTCTAAATTCAAAATTTTACTTTTTCACGTTTAAATGTTGAATTCTGCTTAAGCCGGTGCTAGGGGGCGTGGACGGTAGTTTGCACTTTACAGTACCGTCCATGAACAGGCTCAATCAAATCGAGCCTGCAACATTTTCAATTTTGCCGTGTTGGGCTTTCTTTGGGATTCTGTATTTATCTATTTGATGATCACATCCGTGTTATTTGTGCCGTGTGGCGGCTGTAAAAAGTCTCCCCGTACATTTAATCAATGATGTTATATTTTCGATCCTTGAAGATCGTTCAGCACGACATTATTGTTGTGCTTGTGGTATTTTTTGTTTCAACTTTTCGGCATTTTCTAGTTGGGTGGTTCCAATATCCCTACTTGAATAATGTTGAATCACCCTTAGGATATGTTGCCTGCCTTTTAAATTTGTCTTTTGACGTCTTATCTGTGATACGCAGTCTGCATAACCTCTGATCCCCTTTCAAAATTCCATTTTATTTAGTTCCGCCCATTGTTTTCTCGTTTAGGGCACACGCTTTTTATTACTTGGGGACCATACGCCGCTTTTCATGGAATGACACTTACGTGTCACATTGAAGGTTCCATGATAACCGCCGTATGAACACATCTGCGGATGTTTCTAAATTCAAAATTTTACTTTTTCACGTTTAAATGTTGAATTCTGCTTAAGCCGGTGCTAGGGGGCGGGACGGTAGTTTGCACTTTACAGTACCGTCCATGAACAGGCTCAATCAAACCGAGCCGGCAACATTTTCAATTTTGCCGTGTTGGGCTTTCTTTAGGGATTCTGTATTTATCTATTTCTTTAGGGATTCTGTATTTTTCTATTTTTTGGAAAATGCGTGGTCGTATAAATTCGTGTAATTTTAAATGAAGCTTTATTTAAGCTCAAGCAGGTGATAGGGGCATGCGGGATGTTGCACGTTTTCATAATCCCTCATGTACATACTCACTCAAACCAAGTCTGCAATTCTCTCGTAATTTTGTTGTGATTTATGCTTCCAATGGATTATTATACTTCACAACAGCAAGTGTCAAGTGCTGTGTGGCAGCTGTAAAAAGTTTCCTCTTACTTCACTTCAGTGTTGTTACACTTTTCTGGTCCTTCGGGATCATTGATGCCAGCACTATTGAGTGTTGAGAATTGAGTATCGCTCAAGCCGGTGCTAGGGGGTGGGAGGGACGTTGCACATATTCATTATCCCTCATGTACAGACTCAATCAAACCGAGTCTACACTTCTCTTGTAATTTTGATGTGATTAATGCTTCCGAGGGACCACTTTGTTTCCAGATCATTTCATTTCGAATCAAGAAATGAAAGGAAAAATGTCGTTTCATATCAGTTATATATTGATACTTCCTGATTCATATCGGCAGGAGACATATCGCCAGCAGATTCAGTTAATGTATTTTCCATCAATATTGTCTTAGGATTGTGCATTTGTGCCAGCTTTGGTTTAAACGTATTTATTCAACAAAACACTAAATATACAAGTGAACAATATTTACAACGTACATTTTTTGATTGGGCAAAAAGGTATAAAGCTATATATAAGTGTCCCCTCCACAATTCTAAGGATTCATATGGAGCAGCATTTGGGTATTTACTCATTTGACTATTTGTTGTTTTCATTTGCTTAAGTTAAAATCATATTCCTACAAAGTGAGTGAATCAAAGTTCTTTACTATCCTTTCTTATTATGTTTATAGTAAAAAATTCTGGAAACAAAGTGATCCCTCAGAAGCATTAATCACAACAAAATAACATAAGAATTGCAGACTCGGTTTGATTGAGTCTGTACATGAGGGATAATGAATAAGTGCAACATCCCTCACGCCCCCTAGCACCGGCTTGAGCGGTACTCAATTCTCAACACTTTATAGTGTTGGCATCAATGATCCCGAAGGACCAGAAAATATAACAACACTGAAGTGAAGTACGGGGCAACTTTTTACGGCTGCCACACAGCAAGTTGTAATATTCTAAAGCCAATGCCAGTACTTCATCTTAATTCGTTTAATTTAATATTAGATACTAATATATTACTTTTTGTTATAAACATGTGCTATTTCCACTTATTTAAAAGAAAGTGTGTTTTCTCGAACTTGTTTCTTACAAATGTATTTGTGCAACTCTTATTCCCATTCCAGTCACACTGAAAATAAATGTGTACGTAGAGGCTATAAGAATTGATGTTATAGAGATTAATCCATATTCTAACTTTATGAAATTATTAACATTAAGCCACCTTAAGCGAAATAAAACTGACTCATTTCAATAAGAAGAGCTGCAGAACAAATAGAAACGAGAAACCACGTGATTACCATTTGCTTTCTGTATCCTAGCTGTAAAATTTTAGCACAAAATTTTAGTGATGGGGGATAACTCATGTATCGCTTCGGTATTTTCCGTTAGCACAAGGTGTGAGGATACAATGCTACTCGGCAATTTAATCCAAGTTTATAGGTAGTGTAAAATATGAAAAACAAGATCAACAAGGAAAGGCGGCGTTCAATGAACGCAACCCCCCCATGACCCAGCAACAAGAACCAATGGCAAGGAGCCCAGGCGGACCCCAAACATAAAAAGGACAGGGCAACGACACGTTAATCATTAAATGATAAATAATTTGTAACTGATTTGGAATTCAAAGAAAATAATAATAGGCCCACAAAGGGGAAGGGGACAGGAGACGGCGGGAAGGGGGGGGGGGGGGTTAATCAAAGAAATAAAAACTAGAGACAATGGGGAAGATACTTACCGTAGACGAGAAAACAACAAGGGGCAAAAGTGTCACCAAAACAGTATGAAACAACATAGACATACATCTGAGGAACACAGTGGGGCGCCGCCTTGGAACGGTCAGCAGCATAATAATGACTGCTGGGGAGTTTAAACCGGTTAATGGTGCACCAAACCTCGCTCTTAGCCCCACCATGTTCCTATAAACGAGACAGTGTAAATAAAATGAATCCCCGCCAAGTGAAATTCTAACAGTTGTCATGGTTACAAAAGGTAAAATAAGTAAAACACTAAAATGATCATGTAGAAACATATAAAAGTAAACCCAATGACCATAACAAAAGTACTCAATGTCCTAAAGGAAGACAGAGCAACAAGAAAATCACCTACAAGGGCCCGACGAAGCAAGGCAGAAGACAAACATTAAGACAATTCAGTCCCAAAGGCCACAACTTTGAATGGCCAGGTGAATTTCTTGGATATATTGAATATTCTGGATTTAACCTTTTAGCCCATGAGGATATTGTGGAAAATGGCAGTTTTCATTGAAAAGCCTCCTGTTACAAGGTCAAACTGCTATGAAACTATAAAAAAGATTCAATACTGATGAAACTTGGCACAAATGTTGACTGGACCATGCCCTCTGTAACATCATTCTCAATTGTAAATTTTCTGTTACCATGGCAACGTGGAACGTCTCAAAATCACTATTTTGCATTGTTTTTTTCCATCAAAATTGATTTCAAAGTGCTGCAACTATTCAATGAATTAAGATAAAGTAAAAGGCTTTTCAGCGTTAGTTACTAGACACCCTGAGATCAACCTGAGGCCTGTCACATGTCAAAAAAAATGTCTTGGCGATGAGTGGGGGGGGGGGGCTACCGCAGAAAAGTGATCAGTTTTTAACAACATTTTTCAAATGAAAAACAGTGTTGGGGGATTAAATAGGGCATTTTTACAATGTTAGAGGCCTCAAAAAGGAGGGGGGCATAAAGCCGTCAAAAAACGTCTATATAAGGGAGAAGGTTAAATGACTGGTTGTCTTTGAAGTGCATTTTCAGCTTTTGTGACATATAATATGATCCCTTGCAAATTCGAAAACATAGCCAGAAATAACATGCTGTTGACTATAGATGTCAAGGCTGCAATTTTTGGTAAACATTGCTTTTAAACAGCATGCTAGGTAAAAACAAGTCATTTTTGAAGGGGATACAAACTATAAGCAGTATTAAAAATCTACAAGGTTGAGCACCAGTTTCATTGTGATATTTTGCATGTAAACGAAGTTGCTAAAGCAGAGACGGTGTTCCTTTAGCATGTATAGTTGCAGGTCTTTTTGCCGGAGGAAAGAAATGTGTTGTTTTGGCCACTGTAGATTTTGGACTTCAACGGAATGAATTGCAACTTTTTTGACTGACTGACTATTGCATATTGAATGATTTCTTTGTAGATTTGCAATCTTATGTCATATATGTTCTCAACAAAATGTGTTTTCTTTTTCCAGGTTGTGTAGTTTGGTATCAGAATTATTAGACGTATTGCTTGTAGGACATTGACGGCAGAAACTTGAAATTAACTGTGGAGTGCTACCCTGGATTTCGTGGATTTTTTTAAAGAGAATATTTCAACGGTTACACCGTCAGAAATAACGGACTTTTACGGAAATATTGGTTCCCGGCAAGATGTATAAATCTAAATTTCAAAGTAGTTTCGTATTCGTGTTTCGTCTAGGTGCATTTGTATAGATTTTATTTCATTGTTATGTAACCCACTTTGTATTCTTAAAAGGAGGGACGTTCAAGATCATTAGTTAAAACTTAAATTTTTCAAATTGAAAAGGAAGAAGTATGCAACATAATATCTAATCACGTAGTTTAAACAAGAAGTAGAAACAATTGATCCTTACATTCTGCAGTAACTGTATCAAAATACAAAATGTTTATCTGGCAATTAAAAAGTAGCAATTAAACTTGTTTAAATCAATATAAATTTATATGATTATAGATAAGAATTTATTGAATACGAATATAAATTAGATAAATAGACATTGAAAGATAAACAGCGAATAAATACCCAAATTCTGCTCCATAGATACAAGGGTGAACTAAATCGTGTATCAAGAGACTCAAGTCGAATTAAGAAATTCATTTTTTATTTCGTTTCATAAAAAAGTCTAATGGAAACAACAGTTGTGTTTTCTTTTTTTAATGAACTTGCCAGCGTTTCTTTTACCAATTCATCATCGAAAAAAAACTAATATAAACCTTTTTTTCTATGACTCACTTTGACTTTATTCGCATTCTGATCAGGATCCATGTTGTGCGCTATCAGTTTCTCTACTTGTTATATGGTGTTTAAGTGAACAGCATGGATCCTGATCAGACTGCGCGGATGCGCAGGCTGGTCTTTTATTTAGTTTTCGCCCATTGTTTTCTCGTTTAGGGCACACGCATTTTTTTACTTGGGGACCATATGCCGCTTTTCATGGAATGGCACTAACGTGTCACATTGAAGGTTCCATGATAACCGCCATATGAACACATCTGCGGATGTTTCAAAATTCTAAATTTTACCAGTTCATGTTAAATGTTGAATTCTGCTTAAGCCGGTGCTAGGGGGCGTGGGCGGTAGTTTGCACTCGACAGTACCGTCCATGAACAGGCTCAATCAAACCGAGCCTGCAACATTTTCAATATTGCCGCGTTGGGCTTTCTTTAGGGATTCTTATTTCACTCTATTTGATCCATGCTGGTCGTAAACCCATTATGTTGGTTTTGACGTGACGCAGCTAATTAGTGTCTCGTGTGAAGAATTCATGGGTTTTTAGTCTTTTATTCAAGTACTGATGTTGTTTTATCGTGGACTCACATTAGCGTTATCATTAGCTCAAATTATTTTTAATAAAGGTCTCATGTAAGAATAATATATGCTTCGTGTTACCTTTAGTATGCCCGATATCTTTATCTATGGCTACTTGTAGCATTATCTACGTCTCATAAGATCTTAGCTTTACCTTGTGTTCAAGTAAGAACATTAGTAAATGTAAAAAGACATTATATAATATTTCGATAGTATGAAATTTTAAAGATATTTAACACAAACAATGTCTCATAAGTTGTACATTTACTTTGTATCAACAACAGGGACTCTGACTAAATAATATCACCATGACCTTTCAGAAAAAATTACTTTTAATTGGATATATAATTACATCAATTCCCAGTACCTAGGTTCAAATGCCATCTTAGGTAAATAAACAACACCCATTCTATTAGAACGTACTTTATTATTTATATAATTTCAATATTTGATGAAATTGCATGGTTTGAATCAATTCATTTTTGAAAAGCATGAAACAACCAATAAACGATTGATTGCGAGTACATCTTGTTAAATTCTTTTTCCTGGTAAGCTCCTTTGTTAATCTGAAAGAGAAGAAAAGCATTTATTTTATCCACAGAATCATTGTGAATAACCATGTTATTTCCTTTGTATACCGAAAAGATCTTTAAAGTTACTTTATGATTTTATTTTGAAATTAAATATTATTTATTTCTTTTGAGTTTGGTTAATTATTTATAGTGTTTATATCAACAAACTAACTAAGCTGTCGATACACCTAAACAAATAAAGAATAACTTTGACAGTGTTCGTTAACATTTATAAGACACTGGACTTTATGCATAAAACTCCGACAACAAACGTAAAGATGAACAATTTCCTAGGTTATAAAACAAACGATATTTATTTGTGTCATGGTAATAAACCGTTCACTTACTGTCAACCGCGAAACCTCATTGGTAAAAATTCAAAACAGTAAGCTGAGGTTCCGGGATTTCTATCCTTGATCTAAAAATGATTCTGTGTGACACTTTATAATTACAGCAATAAAAGAACGCTACAGAATATCTTATTTAAGTCATTTGTTATTTCAACAAATGAAAAAAAAAGTAATTATTATTAAGATTTTACTCACAGAGTGACATTTCGCACACATACTCCTTTGTGTTTCCACATCCAAATGCAGCCCAAAAGTCAGTGTTAAGAAAGTAGACACAATCTTCGTTAGGACTATTATAGTCAATCTTATGGCCTATTATGTATTTGTCAAATAATGTTCTTGAATATTCCCACACAAATGTACCTTCCTCATTTATATCGTTCATTCCCATCCAAAAATCTGAAAAATAGTATTTTATAATCTAATAATTTATAAATGTACGATTTTGTTTCTAAAGATATCAAACTTTAAAAAATTACGCAATTACCTCGATTTTTTATGTGAAACAAGAAGCATTTACAGACTGTAAAATCTTCCGTCGAACAGAAAAAGTGTTATAAAAAGAGGATTCTTCATTGGCACCGACTGACATTTAAAATAAAAAAGAGGTTTGTGATAATAACTCATTTTTTTGCTAAAAGTGAAACACTTATAAAAGAGGAATAACTCCGAAACCGTAAAAGGGTGGAGTTGTCATTCCGATTTACTGCATTTCTCTTCAAGACATCTGGCTTTATATCCATTTATCATGCTAATGTGTATAGTTAGTCATAGGTACATCGGAAGCAAGCGCAGTTTGCATTTTTAGGTGATGCATTAAAATTCTAAGAGTTACAAATGATAACAAAGCGTATATTTAATCAACAATTTATATAAAACATTCACCGAAAAGACCCGTGTGCTCGTATAGATTTGATAATTTGTACCTATATCTATATTAACTGATCCATAAAGTTCATATATACTACCCTACTTTTGCTAAGCACCATATGTTTGAGTGTATTTTTGGGGGGCAAATTTTATTAACGCCGTGCGAAAGGTTTGAAATGTTGATTTACTGTGTTATCAATTTAGCTTAAAAACGAATTTAACCCTATAAATAAGATTTACACTGATTTTCTGCTAAAGAAGAGGATGACCCGCTCTCTGAAGATTTAAGCATATGCAGCGTGTTTTTCAAATTTAGTAAATTGTCCCTATTATAGTTTTGATGGTTCTAAGGGATATGGCTACCCATTCTCTATATAGCACACCCAGGTCGGCTTGCCCATTCCAGCTTATTCCTCCCAAAACAATAACTTGCTTCTTAGCGGTCATTATAAGCGATAGTTGCAGTCTGAAACCATTCAAGACTCTAGCACGAGGTATGTGAGGTCTATACAGAACCTAGACTCATCAGTGAACAGAAATTGTCTACAGTGTTGCATTATCCACGTCTATGCTCCATGGTCCAATCCAAACATGCCAGGCGACGTCGTTGCGTCAGGAAGAAACGTACGCACGGTCTTCTTGGCCATTAATTACCCTCATGCAGCTTTCTACGTACGGTCTGCGTGGAAATACGGACACCCTCAGCATTAGCTTTCATTTCGAAAAGAATTCGTTGTTGAAAACCTTACAGACGTGTCTGAACGACCAAAAACCGGTCCTGAGCTGGTTCTGTGACGCTTTGCCGACCTCCAGCATTCCTCCTGGCGAGTGTACCATCTAGCCGGTATCTCTCCAAGGCTTTGGTGATGTCGGTTTGGTGTATACTACACTAAGCGCTGCATCAACCTAACGGAAGGTGGCCACCCTGTTGCACCATCCCTTTAGCCCTCCACAACTGTGCTTCTCTCAAATGCCACCAAATGTTAGCATTCGCCATATCAAATTGACAGATCTAAGATATGTTTTTGTTTGTGTTTGTTTTGGGTTTTACGTCACATCGACACAGTATAGGTCATATCGCGACGTTCCAGCTTTACTGGTGGAGGAAGACCTCAGGTGCCCTTCTGTGCATTATTTCAGGCACGAACGGGTACCTGAGTAGAACCACCGATGTTCCGTAAGCTAGCTGGATAGCTTCCTCACATGAAAGAATCCAAAGACCTTGTCGGGATTCGAACCCACAGCGGTGAGGGGCAAGTGGTTTGAAGTCAACAACCTTAACCACTCGGCCACGGACGCCAAGATATGTAAGCCACTACATGACAATAGGCGGGTAATCTCGCCGTATAACAAAAGACATGTGATTTTAAACATAATAACACATAAAAATATTAGGTTGCATGCTTTCAATGTTACCAAGACGAGATGTAACGGATAATTCAATACGAATAAATTTGGGGACTATCTCAAAACATTGTGCTATCAGTATTTTCCAAAATTGGAATGAAATCTGTTTTAAACTTTTATATAAAATGTCACTAATGGTGCTTAGCAAAAATAGTTTATAATATAGTATAGAAAGTATATAATCACACAAAGAAAAACGGATGAACGCATGGAAGGGGATTATTTTCATTTCCCTCGCCATCTTTTCTGTGCGGGAAAACATGCTTTTTTCTCAAATTAATACACATTTCTTTGTTCATACATTTTCTCGTAGAAACCAGTATATGGACATGAAGGTGTTAATATGGCTTAGAAATTTAATCTTATCTTTCTAGAAAGGTATATAATTAAATTCAACACGCCTTTCATGTAAATGTAAAGGTAATTGTTTTTGTGGTGGTTTTATTTTGTAAGAAAAAAAATTTCAATATCTATATTGTTCATTGTAAGCTGACACTTTTGTTATATTATTTTGCCTTTTAGAGAGTCAAACAAATAGATTTAAAACAAAAACATATACTTTATACATTGGTAACTCAATATATATCTCACAGTGTTTACATTGTTTTTGTCACTGAAGTAAATACACATAAAGATATTAATTATACATTTTTTTTGTAATAAAATCTAAGTTTATTTTTCTTTGTAAAACTATTAACTAGATTACATATGACTTTATAGGTACTTTCGTTGTTAGCAAAAGATATGTTCGGTCTTCAAGTCTTTCTAAATGAAATGTATGATTATAGACACGAGTGTACGGCGCGTAGACAATTCCGTAACAAGTCAAAGGCCATCCCCAAGACCCCCTTTTAAAACAATGAAGTTAAAAAAAATACGTGAATGAAATTTTCTAAATCACAATTAATATGATTGGTATATCACATATCACTATAAAAATATACTATAAATTTATATCAAGGAATACAACTATCCACTGACTGTTCCCTGCCTCGATCGGCATAACGTCATCATGCTTAAAAATATTAAAAAATATGACTGTTTCTAGAAAAAGACTGTCATTAAATAATCTTTGGTTTTCATAAAATGTTATATATTAGATCGCTCGAAAGTGTCCTTATGAACAGTTCTGATTGCATTATTGTAAAAATGCCAAACTTGAGCTACAAGTGCTTGAAGATTTTGAATGGACCTATCAGATATCCAAAATAAAACTTTATAGCAAATCTTTGCTACTTTTAATCTTAAACGTCAAATCAATTCGAACGTATATATTTGTATTAAGACAACTTACTGGTTAGTGCAAAGGGTTCATTCCAGTGAGATGCGTGTGTGCAGGGACGGGACTTGCTTGTGCGTCTTTTTTCCGACGTTTAAAACTTGGTATGTTATATTTTTTAAGAATGTGTTATTGGTAAAATACACAAAATGAACCAAACAACTAAGGAAAATCGCCATATGCTCTTTATTGTGTTGCTGTGACGTATACTCAAATAAAAAATAAAATAAAAACCTGGTCCTTCTAAATACTATACTGTAATAACGCTTTACTTACACTTAACATCGAGCTCCGTCTTAACAAAATTGTTTTCAGAGGTAGAGGTGATTTCAACAAGGTATCCATCTTTTGATTCGCAATCATTCTGCAGGAGAAAAATCAACTCCATATATTTATTAGTTTAAATAAACATGTATGTGTCCTATTATAGTTTAGTACGGACGTTTGACGTCACTACTTGTGATCCATTTTGTTTCTTTTTCTATCGTTTTTTGCGAGTGTTTTTGCCAAGAACAATAATGCAAAGTAGCTTCAAATGTATAGAACTTGTGTCATCTATTTGATACATGAAGTTATCTCTTAATGAAGATATAACTAATTACTATTTAATTTTGCTGAAAACCAAAATGTCATTATTCGGAATTGTGACCGAGACGGAATGATATATCATTGTTGATGCATTATCAAACTGAAATTTTTGTTGTTTTTTTTGATGTCATTGAAAACAAATCTGCTTCATTTTAAGTGTTCTCATTCAAATGTTTCGCTTCTTTTTTAATTATTACATTACTCATAAATTAACGGTCAGCCTTGTGATTTATGTGCTACAGGAATTGTAAGTACGTTCCTTGTATAGCCGAAGCAATTGATTTTTCATGATAGTTTCCATCATCTTAGATTTCATCAAAATGATAGAAAAGTTAGTTTATAAACTGAACTAAGCTTTGTCATTCATCACTGGCTTCATTCACTGCATAAGTACAGGATCGTTAAGTACGAATGTCAAATTCCTTAATATGTTTCACAAATTTCAGCGCATCTGTCACAAAGTGGCATTCCGAGATTTTCGTCCGTTGTCCGTCCGTAAACTTTTACTTTAAACAACACCAACTCATAATCCGCTAAGCCAATTTCATCCAAACTTCAAAGGAATGATTATTTGGTGGTCTTTAAAATTGTTCAAAGAATTTTATTCCATACAGAAATAGGAGTTCAATGGTAAAAAACTTTAAATAATTTCTTAAAAAAAAAAAAAAAACAATATGGAACTAGAGGTTAGATAGATGTGGTCAAAATTGCTTCGCCTTGGGAGGTCATTGATTTTCCTTATATTTATTCAGTAAGAATTTAAAAAAAACTCTTTTGGAAAACACAAAGAGCTTGAGCTTAGATAGTAAGCATGAAACATCTTCTAATAGGTGTCTACCAAGTTTGTTTAAATAAAAAAACCTGTGGTTAACAATGGCCCCGACCAAATGGTTATTAATTTTCCCTTAATGTATGAAGTGAAATCTTAAAACAATATTCTCTGAGCAACATTGTAAAGCAAAGATATTTAGCATGAAACATGAGAATTTTTATATTCAGGTAAGCGATTTCAGTGCAGTCATGGCACTCTTGTTTAAAGTTTGAAAAGAAATGATATATGGAATTTAAATGATTTGCCTTAAATGGGAGTTGTTTCATAACGATTTGAAGATACGTTTTGCCCACTTAAAAACATTATGAAAAACTATTTTAAATAGCAAAACATTAAAAAACTTATAAAAATATGTTAATGTACCTAATTACAGAAAGCGACATTTATAATTAAAAATAACAAGCAATTATCATAGAATTGCACGCAATCCATAAGTCCCCTACCGGTCAGAACCCCAGCAACATTCTGATGGGCCATTGACCATTAAATTATACCATTGAATGAATGAATGACAACAATGAGCTTATATCTTTTGAGTTCAAATTTTGTCTATATCATAGTAATGTGTTACATTCCCTGCCAAGTAAGGAAATTATTTTAACAGACAACAGATAATGAAAAGTGATTTATGAGTTTATCAAATGTTTCAACTTTTCTCTATTTTAAGTAAATTTGTTGGAAAAAATCTCGTCATTTTATTATGATATAGGAGTTTGAAGTAAATCCTAAAAGGAATAAAGATGTTGGAAGTAAAAAAATACCAATTTCTCAAAAAAGATCAAGGGGGGGGGAGGGGGCATAATTCTGAAAATAGTCTTGCAAGAGTATTATATACCTTCTCACATATGTTGAGTGATAATAAGAAACATACATATGAAGTTTGAAGCAAATATATAAAGAAATAAAATGTTTAAAAATAAAAAAAAATAAAAACATTTTTTTATGAACATTCTTAGTTAAAGGGAGATAGATGGTGCGAGAGTTGTAAACCTATCACATATGATGTGGTTGATGACCAGAAACTAATATTAAAAGTTTGAAGTAATTACCTTAAGAAATAAAGAGTTATAGTAAAAACTGGAATCAGAAATCTTGAAATTCAGTGTATTTGTTGCCATAGCAATCAGACTTTTCAGCAAACGAAGTAAACAAAATGCATTATCTCCAGACTGCCATCTACCCATATCTCAAGTTTCATAAAAACATTTTCAGTACTTTTAACGTTATCACTGGGTCCAGTTTATATGTGAAATTTGCCATGTTTTCAGTCTATTTGTTGCCATAGCAACCAGAATTTTCAACGTAGGAAGAAAAAAAGACGTGCATAATATCCATACTGCAATATCTCCATATATCAAGTTTCATAAAAATATTTTCAAGCTATCGCGGGATCAAGTTTTGTGGTCGGACAGACTGACAGACGGATATTCTAACAGGAGAGTAATAATGTGGCTACTCAAATGTTCTCTCTATTGTTCTTTTTAGCCACACAAACGAAAATAGCCACATGAAGGCATACAGAATGAATGACATCAAGTACCTATTGTCCCTCTAGCCACATAATTACTTTCCTGTGAGTGCGGATGTACCAACTTTTGACATTTATGATGCAAATCAGCTCATAAACACCACCTGGACCAACGTCAATAAGCAAAATTAGCTCATAAAACAAGAAAATAGCTCTTAATTCGAATTTTATGAGCTTTTGTTCTTTATTTAACTACGGAATGAAGCTCATAAATATCAAATGTTTGCTCGGACAGACAGACGGACGGAGTGTAAACCTAAAGTCCCCTCCGGTTAAACCGGTAGGCGAAACAGTCATTTATATAGCCAAACAACTTGTTTATGGAAACATGTATCTAGTAATTAATTACAGTACTACAATTTCTTTGGTTGAATTAACGTTTGCGCTAGAAAATCTTATCAGTGTTTTTCAAGATACATCTTTGTTTGCACTTAAATTTTATTTTCGTCTGTAAAAATGCTACAGCGATAGAAGATATGGTTGTTTTTATCAGAAAGAAATATATAGCAAAATTATTGACTTAATATGATATGATTATATATCTAAAGCACTGCTTGATAAATAATATGTAATAGTCGTCGTATGTTATTATTAACAAAATACTGACCGTTATCATATTTTTTAAACACTTATTTCAAACATTATCTTTCTAAATATGTTAAATTAAGCAAACACATTTCATCCTTCAAACTGATTACACCACTAAAGTAAAATTGCACCAACGTACATAAATACTGTTTTGCATGGAATATACGTTCTTATATTCATATTGGGAGCCAGTGTTTCTATAAAATCTGTTGTAGATGGAGTAAATTATCAGTTGGACGAAATGCTAAACAGTATGGGATAATAAAAGAAATAATATTACTTTGGCATTTTCCCATGTCGCCTTTGTGAATACACCCAGATAACAATTATTTTCAAATCTGATCCATCCTCCAGGACATTCAGGACCTAAAAGTAAACATATAACAACAAAATAACACAGAGAGTATTATTAAGGTTGGTGAAGAATAACAATGAGATACACAATTATTATGAGCAGTAAGGCGTGAGTCTTTACAACCATATTATCAAACACTTTATAAATCATTTGAAACAAAAGGTATTAATAGTTTTTTACGGTGCTAAATTTGTATTACATCAAATACATTTACATATATCAGCTAAAGTTTTTAAGACTTTATAAAGGACAAAATAATGTCAATTATTAATATACATTTAACATTTAATTTAATAGTTAATCAATAAATTAATATTTAGTAGAAAATCACGAAGAAAAAATTAACAGAAATAGGTAAAGTATTCAGCGTCATAGTACAGATGACCTTCGATCATGTGGCCTATGCAAACACGACTTGAATTTGTCATACATTAAGTGCACTTTAAGCAAAAGAAAAATAAAATTGCAAACTATGCGAACGTGTGAAAATTGATGAAAATATTTGAAAGTTGCGTAATAAACTATTCTTATATTATTGAGAGAACTTCCAATCAAATAATATGTTACATATCGGTAATGGTGTTTGGGAAACAATAATCATGTTAAAGATCACTGTGAGCTTCAACTTTTAACGTCAAGGACCAAAAAAAACACTATATTTTATCTGTAGCGTTATTCTATCATGAAGTTGTATTTCCCTGTCCAGATTTTAATTCTTTAATGTTTTCGGAGAGGTTCATTTTTGAATAGCTAAATATAAACCTTAATAATACAGGGAAGGCAAAGGGTGGGTCCGCGAAGCAGGGCTTAGCTATAGCTTGCACGGCCATAGACTACATAGAGGATATTCAAGTTTTTTCTATAAATACATGATTTATTTTCATCGAGTGGTATGAAAATAAATATTTCATGAGTGGCGGTAGCCACGAGTGAAATATGGTAATTTTCATGCCACAAGATGAAAATAAATCATGTATTTATATAGAAAAAACTTGAATTTTCTGTTTATTATATACATTTTTCTCTTTTTTTGCGATAAAATTTGAAAGACTTTCCCTTAAATTCTGTGTACTGGCAGAATTTAAAAGAAAGAAGTCCGACGAGACACCAGTGAAAAACGGAAAATATGTTTCACTGCAGTGAAAAATAAATTTTTACAGTGAAAATACGGAAAATGAAAATATGCATTTTATTTCATCAATATTTCTCAATATTTCATTAATAAGTTTATAATAAACGTTAAAATTTAATAAAGTTAACAATCAAATAAAAAAATATTAAACAATTCAAAAATATAAAGATTTTTAAATCAATGAAATGTTCAGTGTCATATTTAGTTGGGCGCCGACATTTTTTAATAAACACTATTATAATAGGCAGAGTATTCCGATAACGGAACAATCGCAACTTTTCGACTTAAAAATAACCGTCGAGGTGTTCCGAGTGAAAACATAATTGGTGCATTATATACCGAATGACACCTTTTAAACGGAATATGTTTAGTAACAATGAAAGATTTTTGTAACCGACCTTCCCACTCAAAGTCTTTTCCAAATTTTATATTTATTAACGTAAGACAAATTAACAAATGACATAATGTAAAGGTGATAATAAAAAATAATCACATATTGTGTAAAATATCTAAAAGGAAATACGGTGTAATTTTTTATCTTTTTCAAATATTCTGTACAGTAATAAATATAACTCATTTATAACTCATTAAACGTCGGGGATTACATTGCAGTAAAAATATACATAACACATTTATTGACAAAAGTTTTGAATAATAACAAAGATGGAAATTGAGAAATATTGAAATTGACCTTTAAGAGAACAATTCAGTGGTGTTTCCCAACTGCCAGTGTCAAGGCAGCTTATTGTACCGTTTCCCTCATATCCACTATCACAGACAAGAGAAGCGGTTGATCCAAACGTTGTTGCGTCAAAGTGCAACTTACCATTGGTCACATTTAATGGAGACCCACAGTCTGAAAAATGTGAAAAATGGTTAAATTGAAAAGTTACATTTAAAAATTATATCTCGACGTTAAACATAAGCGGAAAAGAGGTTAATATTTAACTTCATTGTAACAACCGTTTTTTTTTTTTGTTTCAAAAGGTGTCATCAACAGACATAGTTTTATACACTTTAATTTATATTCAAAATGTTATATAAACACGTCAAAAGGTATACAGAAAAGCTTGTTAGGTTTCAAAAATGACGAATTACATCATTTTTTTTAACAGGATCCACTGTTTCCTATTGTACCCATAGCCACATAAAAAAAACAAATTGTTAGCGCGCACGTACTGACACAGGACGACCAAAAGTATAAAATCATAATAAATCACACAGGACGACAAATGCTAAAAAATCATAATAAATCACAATAAAGCAGCACACCTCCAAATTGATGCTAATTTTCGTGAATCTTTGAAAGTGTGTTTAAAATAATTATTTAGTAAATTAACCCAAAGCAAGCAATAAGTATTAAAACATTATCAAAGGCACAAACAACCCCCGTCAATTACTAAAAAGAGAACAAAATATGCAAAAATGGCTCTTACTGCGTTAGTAACGCAGTAGAAATGTAGTCATAAATACTTAAAAATCAGTCATTTATCGCACATTACATGTAAATTATTACTTGAATCTTGAATAGTTTTACTTTTCAAAAATCTTAGTACATTTTGCTCAGTTTTGATTTTATTGAAATATTTTCGCTCATCTGGAGGCATGCAGCTTTAATAATATCTGTCATATGTTGCGGTTCGGACCGGAATATCCGTCCCAAGGGGACCCGCACATTGGGCGGTAACGAGGCTTGCCGAGTTATTGCCCATGGACGGTGTTCCCGAGGCACGGATATTCCGATCCGAACCGCAAACATATGTCAGATATTTTTTCTTGCATTGTCTGCCATATTATTTCATATTTTAGATAGTTTACCTAAATGCGATATATGTTCATGGAAATTAAAGTCATTTCATCCATAACTATGTTCTTACTATAACTTATGAACTTACAACTTAAATAACAACGGCGAAATGACGTCATCATAAACACATATTTCCATTCTAAAACGACGTCATTTTAACGCGGTTCAATCATAAAGTGCGCTAAAATGACGTTGTTGTTGGGCACGCGACTCATCTGGCACCCCCATGCCAGACGAAATTTTCGACATGGGTAAAACTAGCGGAAACCCCAGTCTGCTATGCAAGAACAACAATTTTGTTCTTTGTTGAGCTACAAATGTGATCGAAATATGCTCTGGTCAACTAAAATAATACATTGACAATCTTTTGATATTTGAGCGAGACACTTAGGGGTCGATTGATTAATATATAACATATTTGTAAGGAAATAGGAGGAAACATATATTTTGTATAAGGTCCCTGGTACATTTAATCTTAAACGTCATGAAACAGAATCAATTTTTATCAGTAGCGTTATTCTACTATGATATTGTATGTTTCCGTGCAGATTTTAATTTTTTAGCGTTGTCCTAGCGGTACATCTTTTAAATAGATATACATATTATATTTAAAATTAGAAAAAATAACATAAGACAAGTATTGGATGAAAAATATATAAAAGAGATATACAAAATAATTACCCCTCACTTTTTTCGTAATGCTAATTTCCCATAGGCCTTTTGGACTTATTTTGACTGTTAAATGCAGGTGAACCACGTGACTAAGAATTTTGTACTGTTACTTAAGAAACAGTATTTTCAACAGTATAAAATCTGGTCACGTGGTCTATTTTCTAAATAAAATGGCCGCAATTTTTCTCTCGATTCATTCTTATTTTCGACGTTAAACCCCGATAGGACATCAATTTCTTCTCAGGAGTTGCTATGACACTCATAACATATAGTTGTTCGCACCCTGGTGTGCTTTTCGCGTTTAAAATATCTTTTTGTTGAATAGTCAAAAAGTGAACATCCGTTTTCAACGGAAGTAATTGCAATGTAAATAACTATGAGTCAAACTGGAACATGCAGACGATTTAAGCATACAACAATAAATTATTTAAAAATTTTAATCAGTGAAACGTTACAGATATGGTGAACAGACATAGGATATACATGTAATCGTTATTTTGTCAAAAACCATGCTAGGACTATTCTGGAAACAGAAGGATCAGATTTTACAGATCATAACTGTGTAAATGGGTTAGTGTTGTGTTTTCTAAATAAAACCTAGCTTATCGTATGTTTATGATTTGAAGATATCATCACTCGCTTAAAGAATAAAAGAAAAAGAAAACTTCTCAAGTAGGCATAAGGTACACTTTAAACTTAAAGGTAAGGACTGTTTAGTTATTGTTACTCTTGGACTTGGTTTATTTTTGTTACAGTTAGATTTAGTTGACAGTTTCAGATCATCAAAGTATTTTTGTTCCGGGTGATAAAATGAATAACACATGAGTTTGGGAGTAACAGTAAAAATATCATCCCTCGTAAAAATAATGTCACCCTCTGCTACGCCTCGGGTAACTTTATTTCTCTCGGGATGATATTTTTACTGTAACCCACAAACCCATGTGTTATTTATATAATAACATAATGTGTACAATATCTATAAGTTAATAAGGAAACAGATCTTTTACAAATCACCAATATAGTAACAAGTAAAATACATTTATAAATCATTAACGTTCGGGCTAACATTGTACTTAAATGTATATAACCAATGTATTGACAAAATGTCTTAATATTAAACAAAGTTTGAAATTGATAAATGTCAAATTTGACCTTTGATAGAACATCTTGGTGGTGTTTCCCAACTGCCAGTGTCAAGGCAGCTTATTGTCCCGTTCCCATCATATCCTCTATCACAGACTAGAGAAGCGATTGATCCAAACGTTGTTGCGTCATAGTGCAAGTTACCATTGGTTACATTTAATGGAGACCCACAGTCTGAATAATGGTTAAATTCATAAGATACATTTAAAATTGGTATCATGACGTTAAACATAGGTGGGAAAATGGTTTATATTCATTGTAACGATAAACTAGGATACATAGAATGAAATAATTCCTCAGTATATTATATTGACAGCGAGTGGCGAATGCGTGAAACTATCGCCCAATTACCACAGAATAGCTTCTAAATTTTGTTTTGCAAAAATCATTATTTTATCTGTAGCGTTCTCTTATCATAAAGTTGTATTCCCTGTTCAAGATTTTAATTCTTAAGCGTTGTCCAAGAGGTACATTTCTGAATAAATACATATAAAACTTTAATAATACGGGAAACTAAAGACCGTGTCAGCGAAGCGGATCCTGACTTTGCCTTACCCGTCTATAGACGTGTAGAGCTAAATAAAATCAAATTAAAAAACAACAATTCAAAAATCTATAGATTTTCAAATCAGTGAAACTTTCAGTTTCATATCTTGTTAAACGCCGCCATTTTCAATGTTATACTATAATGAAAGTCAGGGTATTCCGATAACGGGACGATCGCAGATTTTTAGCTTAAAAATAATCATCAAGGTGTTTCGAGTGTAAACAGAAGTGGTGCATGAAATACCGAATGACAGCTTTAAAACAAGAACTGTTGAGTAAAATATGACCGATTTTAAACCGATTTTCCCGCTCATAGGCTTTGCAAAATGTCTTAAAGTAAGAACAGTATAGAATGACACAATATAAATATGATAACAAAAACTCATATTGTATAAAATACCATAAAGTAATACGATATAATCTTTAATAGATCGTTTTTCGATAGTCTATACAGTTATACATATAACTCATTAAAGTGCGGCATATTTTATTGTAGTAAAAAATACATTACTTATGTATTGACAAAAGTTCTAAAAATTAGACAAAGATTCAAAATGATAAAAATTAAAATTGACCTTTAATAGAACATCTTGGTGGTTCCCAACTGCCAGTGTCAAGGCAGCTTATTGACCCGTTTCCATCATATCCTCTATCACAGACCAGAGAAGCGATTGATCCAAACGTTGTTGCGTCATAGTGCAAATTACCATTGGTCACGTTTAATGGAGACCCACAGTCTGAATAATGGTTAAATTCATTAGATACATTTAAAATTGATATCATAACGTTACACATAGGTGGGGAAATGGTTTATACTTATTGTAACGATTAAATAGAATACCTAGAATGAAAGAATTCCTCAGTATATTTTATTGACAACGAGTGGTGCATGCGTGAAACTATCGCCCAATTTACTAAGAATAGCTTCTTAAAATTCTGTTTCAAAACACCATTATTTTATCTGTAGCGTTCTCTTAACATGAAGTTGTATTTATGTTCAGAATTTCAATTCTGAACAGTTGTCCAAGTGGTACATTTCTGAATGGCTACATATAAAACTCTAATAATACGAGAAACCAAAAGCCGTGTCCGTGAAGCGGATCCTGACTTTGCCTTACCCGTCTATAGACATGTAGAGCTAAGAAAAAATCAAATAAAAAACAACAATTTAAAAATCTATAGATTTTCAAATCAGTGAAATTTTCAGTTTCATATCTAGTTGGACGCCGCCATTTTCAATGTAACACTATGATAAAAGGCAGAGTATTCCGATAATGGAACGATCGCAGCTTTTTGGCTTAAAAATAGTCGTCAAGGTGTTTCGAGTGAAAACCGAAGTGGTGCATGAAATATCGAAAGACAGCTTTAAAATGGAAATGAAAAGTAAAATATGAACGATTTTTTAACCGATTTTCCCGATTATAGGCTTTGCAAAATTTCTTATTAAAGTAAGAACATGATAGAATGACACAATATGAAGATGATAATGAAAAACACATATTGTGTTAAACAAACCAGTTAAGTAATACAGTGTAATCTTTAATAGATCGTTTTTAGATAGTCTATACAGTTATACATATAACTCATTAACGTGCAGCATATGTTATTGTAGTAAAAATACATTACTTATGTATTGACAAAAGTTCTTAATATTAAACAAAGTTTGAAATTGATAAAAATTAAAACTGACCTTTAATAGAACATCTTGGTGGTGTTTCCCAACTGCCAGTGTCAAGGCAGCTTATTGTACCGTTTCCCTCATATCCATTATCACAGACCAGAGAAGCGATTGATCCAAACGTTGTTGCGTCATAGTGCAACTTACCATTGGTCACGTTTAATGGAGACCCACAGTCTGAATAATGGTTAAATTCATTAGATACATTTAAAATTGATATCATGACGTTAAACATAGCTGGGGAAAGGGTTTACATTCATTGTAACGATACACTAGAATAATCAAAAGAAAATCAAATAAAAAAGAACAATTCAAAATCTAAAGATTTTCAAATCAGTGAAACTTTCAGTTTATATTTAGTCGGGCGCCGCCATTTTCAATGTAACACTATGATATGAGGCGGGGTATTCCGATAACGGGACAATCGGAGCTTTTTGGCTTAAAAGGAATCGTCCAGGTATTTTGAGTGAAAACAGAAGTGGTGCATGAAATACCGAATGACAGCTTTAAAACAGAAATGTTAAGTTAAATATGAAAAAAACCCGATTTTCCCACTCATTAGCTTTGCAAAATTTCCTATTAAATTAAGAACATTATGGAATGACACAATATAAAGATAAAAAGCACATATTGTGTAAAATGCCAGTTAAGTAATACGGTGTAATCTTTAATTGATCGTTTTTAGATAGTCTATACAGTTAAACATATAACTCATTAACGGGTGGCATATTTTATTGTAGTAAAAATACATTACTAATGTGTTGACATAAGTTCTAAATTTTAAAAAGAGTTTGAAATTGTTAAAAATCAAAATTGACCTTTAGTAGAACATATTGGTGGTGTTTCCCAACTGCCAGTATCAAGGCAGCTTATTGACCCGTTCCCATCATATCCTCTATCACAGACCAGAGAAGCGATTGATCCAAACGTAGTTGTGTCATAGTGCAATTTACCATTGGTCACGTTAGATGGAGACCCACAGTCTGAATTATGGTTAAATTCATTAGATACATTTAGAATTGATATCATGACGTTACACATAGGTGGGAAAATGGTTTATATTTATTGTAACGATTAAATAGAATACCTAGAATGAAAGAATTCCTCAGTATATTTTATTGACAGCGAGTGGTCCATGCGTGAAACTATAGCCCAATTTACTAAGAATAGCTTCTAAAAATATTGTTTCCAAAAATCATTATTTTATCTGTAGCGTACTCTTATCAGACATGAAGTTGTATTTCCCTGTTCAGGATTTCAATTCTTAAGCATTGTCCAAGTGGTACATTTCTGAATGGCTACATACAAAAGTCTAATAAAACGGGAAACCAAAAGCCGTGTCCGCGAAGCGGATCCTGACTTTGTCTTACCCGTCTATAGACGAGTAGAGCTAAAATAAAATCAAATAAAAAACAACAATTCGAAAATCTATAGATTTTCAAATCAGTGAAATTTTCAGTTTCATGTCTAGTTGGACGCCGCCATTTTCAATGTAACACTATGATAAAAGGCGGGGTATTCCGAAAAAGGGACGATCGCAGCTTTTTGGCTTAGAAATAATAGTCAAGGTGTTTCGAGTGAAAACCGAAGTGGTGCATGAAATACCGAATGACAGCTTTAAAATGGAAATGTAAAGTAAAATATGAACGATTTTTTAACCGATTTTCCCGATTATAGGCTTTGCAAAATTTCTTATTAAAGTAAGAACATGATAGAATGACACAATATAAAGATGATAATGAAAAACACATATTGTGTAAAATACCAGTCAAGTAATACTGTGTGATCTTTAATAGATCGTTTTTAGATAGTCTATACAGTTATACATATAACTCATTAACGTGCAGCATATTTTATTGTTACAGTAGTAAAAAATAGATTACTAAATTAAATGTATTGACAAAATTTCTAAATATCATACAAAGTTTGAAATTGATAAAAATTAAAATTGACCTTTAATAGAACATTTTGGTGGTGTTTCCCAACTGCCAGTGTCAAGGCAGCTTATTGTACCGTTTCTATCATATCCTCTATCACAGACCAGAGAAGCGGTTGATCCAAACGTTGTTGCGATATAGTGCAATTTACCATTGGTCACGTTTAATGGAGACCCACAGTCTGAATAATGGTTAAATTCATTAGATACATTTAAAATTGATATCATGACATTAAACATAGCTAGGGAAATGGTTTACATTCATTGTAACGATTAACTAGAATAATCAAAAGAAAATCAAATAAAAAAGAACGATTCAAAATTTCAAATATCTAAAGATTTTCAAATCAGTGAAACTTTCAGTTTCATATCTAGTTGGGCGCCGCCATTTTCAATGTAACATTCATGATATGAGGCGGGGTATTCCGATAACGGGACGATCACAGCTTTTTGGCTTAAATGTAATCGTCCAGGTGTTTCGAGTGAAAACAGAAGTGGTGCATGAAATACCTAATGACAGCTTTAAAACGGAAATGTTAAGTTAAATATGACAAAAAATTTAACCGATTTTCCCACTCATAAGCTTTGCAAAATTTCTTATTAAAGTAAGAACATTATAGAATGACACAATATAAAGATGGTAATAAAAAGCACATATTGTGTAAAATACCACTAAGGTAATACGATATAATCATTAATTGATCGTTTTTAGATAGCCTACACAGTTAAACATATAACTCATTAACGGGCGGCATATTTTATTGTAGTAAAAAAATACATTACTAATGTATTGACAAAAGTTCTAAAAATTAAACAAAGTTTGAAATTGATAAATTGACCTTTAATAGAACATCTTGGTGGTGTTTCCCAACTGCCAGTGTCAAGGCAGCTTATTGACCCGTTCCCATTATATCCTCTATCACAGACCAGAGAAGCGATTGATCCAAACGTTGTTGCGTCATAGTGCAATTTACCATTGGTCACGTTTAATGGAGACCCACAGTCTGAATAATGGTTAAATTCATTAGATACATTTAGAATTGATATCATGACGTTAAACATATGTGGGAAAATGGTTTATATTTATTGTTACGATTAACTAGAATACCTAGAATGAAAGAATTCCTCAGTATATTTTATTGACAGCGAGTGGTCCATGCGTGAAACTATAGTCAAATTTACTAAGAAAAGCTTCTAAAAATTTTGTTTCGAAAAATCATTTTTTAACTGTAGCGTATCATGTCACTCTTATCATGAAGTTGTATTTCCCTGTCCAGGATTTCAATTCTTAAGCATTGTCCAAGAGGTACATTATGAATGGCTACATATAAAAGTCTAATAAAACGGGAAACCAAAGGCCGTGTCCGCGAAGCGGATCCTGACTTTGTCTTACCCGTCTATAGACGAATAGAGCTAAAAGAAAATCAAATAAAAAACAACAATTAAAAAATCTATAAATTTTCAAATCAGTGAACTTTTCAGTTTCATATCTAGTTGGACGCCGCAATTTTCAATGTAACACTCTGATAAAAGGTGGTGTATTCCGATAACGGGACGATCGCAGCTTTTTGGCTCAAAGATAATCGTCAAGGTGTTTCGAGTGAAAATAGAAGTGGTGCATGAAATACCGAATGACAGCTTTAAAATGGAAATGTTAAGTAAAATATGAACGATTTTTTAACCGATTTTCCCGCTCATAGGCTTTGCAAAATTTCCTTTTAAAGTAAGAACATGATAGAATGACACAATATGAAGATGATAAGGAAAAACAAATATTCTGTAAAATAACAGTCAAGTAATACTGTGTAATCTTTAATAGATCGTTTTTAGATAGTCTATACAGTTATACATATAACTCATTAACGTGCAGCATATTTTATTGTAGTAAAAAAATAGATTACTAATGTATCGACAAAAGTTCTAAATATCATACAAGGTTTGAAATTAATAAAAATTGAAATTGACCTTTAATAGAACATCTTGGTGGTGCTTCCCAACTGCCAGTGTCAAGGCAGCTTATTGTACCGTTTCTATCATATCCTCTATCACAGACCAGAGAAGCGGTTGATCCAAACGTCGTTGCGATATAGTGCAATTTACCATTGGTCACGTTTAATGGAGACCCACAGTCTGAATAATGGTTAAAATCATTAGATACATTTAAAATTGATATCATGACGTTAAACATAGGTGAGGAAATGGTTAACATTCATTGTAACGATTAGCTAGAATAATCAAAAGAAAATCAAATAAAAAAGAAAATTCAAAAATCTAAAGATTTTCAAATCAGTGAAACTTTCAGTTTCATATCTAGTTGGGCGCCGCCATTTTCAATGTAACACTATGATATGAGGCGGGGTATTCCGATAACGGGACGATCGCAGCTTTTTAGTTGAAAAGTAATCGTCCAGGTGTTTCGAGTGAAAACAGAAGTGGTTCATGAAATACCGAATGACAGCTTTAAAACGGAAATGTTAAGTAAAATATGAAACAAATTTTAACCGATTTTCCCACTCATAAGCTTTGCGAAGTTTCTTATTAAAGTAAGAACATTATAGAATGACAAAATATAAAGATGATTATAAAAAATACATATTGTGTAAAACACAAGTTAAGTTATACGGTGTAACCTTTAATTGATCGTTTTTAGATAGCCGACACAGTTAAACATATAACTCATTAACGGGCGGCATATTTTATTGGAGTTAAAAAATACATTACTTATTTATTGACAAAAGTTCTAAATTAAAAACAAAGTTTAAAATTGATAAAAATTAAAATTTACCTTTAATAGAACATCTTGGTAGTCTTTCCCAACTGCCAGTGTCAAGGCAGCTTATTGACCCGTTCCCATCATATCCTCTATCACAGACCAGAGAAGCGATAGATCCAAACGTTGTTGCGTCATAGTGCAATTTACCGTTTGTTATATTTAATGGAGACCCACAGTCTGAATAATGGTTAAATTCATTAGATACATTTAAAATTGATATAATGACGTTAAACATAGGTGGGGAAACGGTTTACATTCATTGTAACGATTAACTAGAATACCTAAAATGAAAGAACTCCTCAGTTTATTTTATTGACAGCGAGTGGTGCATGCGTGAAACTATAGCCAAATTTACTAAGAATAGTTTCTAAAAATTTTGTTTCCAAAAATCATTTTTTTTATCTGTAGCGTTCTCTTATTATGAAGTTGTATTTCCCTGTTCAGGATTTCAATTCTTAAGCGTTGTCCAAGAGGTACATTTCTGAATGGCTACATATAAAAGACTAATAATACGGGAAACCAAAAGCTGTGTCCGCGAAGCGGATCCTGACTTTGCCTTACCCGTCTATAGACGTGTAGAGCTAAAAGAAAATCAAATAAAAAACAACAATTCAAAAATCTATAGATTTTCAAATCTGAAATTTTCAGTTTCACATCTATTTGGACGCCGCCATTTTCAATGTAACACTATGATAAAAGGCGGGGTATTCCGATAACGGGACGATCGCAGCTTTTTGGCTTAAAATAATCGTCAAGGTGTTTCGAGTGAAAACAGAAGTGGTGCATGAAATACCGAATGACAGCTTTAACAAAGAAATGTTAAGTAATGTTAAGTAAAATATGAACGATCTTTTAACCGATTTTCCCGCTCATGGGCTTTGCAAAATTTCTTATTCAAGTAAGAGCATTCTGGAATGACACAGTAAAGCTGATAATAAAAAACACATCTTGTGTAAAATACCAATTAAGTTTTACGGTGTATTCTTTAACAGGTCGTTTTTAGATAGTCTATACATTTATACATATAACTCATTAACGTGCGGCATATTTTATTGTAGTAATAAAGTGCATTACTAATGTATTGACAAAAGTTCTTAATATTAAACAAACTTTGAAATTGATAAAAATAGAAATTGACCTTTAATGGAACATCTTTGTTGTATTTCCCAACTGCCAGTGTCAAGGCAACTTATTGTCCCGTTTCCGTCATATCCTATATCACAGACCAGAGAAGCGATTGATCCAAACGTTGTTGCGTCATAGTGCAATTTACCATTGGTCACGTTTAATGGAGACCCACAGTCTGAATAATGGTTAAATTCATTAGATACATTTAGAATTGATATTATGACATGACGTTAATATAAAAGACTAATAATACGAACCAAAAAGCTGTGTCTCGCGATTCTTGAAACTTTGCCCTTTACCACCGTCTATAAGACGTACGTGTAAGAGCTAAAAGAGAAATCAAATTAAAAACAACAATTCAAGAAATCGTGATCTATAGATACATTTAGAATTGATATCATGACGTTTTGCAAAAAATTTCTTATTCAAGTAAGAGCATTCTATGAATGCACAGTAACAGCTGATATATAAAAAAACAACATCTTGTTAAAATACCAATTAAGTACGGTGTATCTTAACAGGTACGTTTTTAGATAGTCTATACATTTATACAAATAACTTCTATACGTGCAGCATATTTATGTAGTAATAAGTGCAATACTAATTATGACAAAATCTTAATTATTAAACAAACTGAAATTGATAAACAATAGAATTGACGCTTTAATGAACATCTTTTTCGTATTCCCAACTGCCAGTGTCAAGGAACTTATTGTCCCGTTTCGTCATATCCTATATCACAGACCAGAGAACGATTGATCAACGTTGTTTCTCATAGTGCAATTACCATTGGTCACTAATGAGAGACCACAGTCTGAATAATGGTTAAATTCTTAGATACATTTAGAATTGATATCATGACGTTACAAGAATACCTAGAATGAAAGAATTCCTCAGTATTTCTTATTGACAGTGAGTGGCACACGCGTGAAACAATCGTTCAATTTACCAAAAATATCTGCTAAATGTTTTGTTTCTAGAATATTTTATCCTATTTCCGTATACTATTTGAATGAAAACAGCAACATTTCACAGTTATTTTCTTTGAAAACATCATCAGCTATAGCTTGATAGACTTTATTTGTGTTTCATATATACACGTCAAAATGTATATTATTTCAGGTTTAAAACCGACAAATAAAGTACACATATCAATATACTTTCGAAATGTTGGAAAATTGATATCTCACTCGATCTTCTGCCTCGCGAGATTTCCGATTTCAAACGTTGCCCGTTGCAAAAATTACTGCCTCAGAGAGCTATTTCAACATGATATTCTGTATTAAATATCTATCAAACAATCTAACAGAAAAGAAATATTTATTATGACAATATAAAGAATATACAAACCCTTTCGATATATAGTGTTTGATGAAGGAAAAACGGTCTATGAAAAACAACTTAACAATTGGATCACTTTTAAATGTTATATAAGTTTAAATGGCAATAATGGCAAATGATAACGAACCTCCTACCACTGATATCATTATTTCTATTTGTATGTAGAATTATTTGAATAGAAAAATCAATCATAAAATCCTTGGTTTGTCAATGTAAAAACGTAATAGAGATAATACTATGAATGGCGGAACTTTTGCTGAGTCATTTCAATTCTTGTTTTTCTTATTTGTATGTTTGTTTGTTTTGTTTCTTGTTGTTTTTTGTTGATGATTTTTTTAATGTTATGACCTATTTTATACATTTGTTTGCTTATAACAAGTTGGTCAATCATTATCGCCACCTTCCTTGGAATACCAAGTAAGCAACATCTCTGTCAAATCAACCATCACAGAGAACTTGCGCCTGGCTGGCAATATGATCTAACCAGAAGCAGCTTAGCAGTTCCAGCATTGTTACTTATAAATAAATATCTACTCTTTTACTTTTCAAGTGGGTGGGGAATACAAAAATAATCTCTATTTTTTCGCATTCATAATCTAATCTCTAAGTTTTTTATGTAAATTAACACAAAGTTCTATTGTTCTCTATTGTATATATAGTTCAGTTGTTATATTATCATTTCAATTATGTATGTTTTAATTATAAAAGTACCTTTTATTTTGCATCTTGATTTTCCCCAGTTCCCAGTTTTTAGGCACTGAATTTTTTCGCGACTTGCCTTATAGCCCGGATCACATACAACTGTTGCTGTTGCCCCCATTGTCGATGTTGATGCATCGTCTAAGTTTATTTTCCCATTTGAGATATTTTCAACAACTCCGCAATCTGAAATTGTCAGAGTAACAATATCTCATTCTATGTTAAATTAAGTGTCACAAACTGAACACATTTGAAAAAATAAGGAGCAAGCAGATATAAAACAATTATTGATAAATATGACTTTCAATAAATAAAATAATTAATTAATTAATCAATTAATTGTAAATGGAAATGAATATGATTAGTATGTCCTATTTAAAAAAGAAACTATATGTAACTTAAACAACATGATAAACTAAATAACAGAAACACCTGAGTTAAAAAAAATGTGTTTACATATTTATAAATTAACAACGATTTAGAAGAGATACAATTGATATAAAAATAAGAAGAAAGAAAGTACTAAAGAGTAATACACAGCTATTTGCAAATGGTAAACAACTTATCTTTGTATTTTTTTAGTTATAATATATAATTTTTTTTATGCCTTACTTGTATACATCATTACGGGCCCGTATTAACAGTTGTTTTTGTTTGGCTTGACGTTACCGCACAAACAGGGTATAGGTCACATGGTGACGTTATAAGCCTATTAGGTATTGAGAGATAGATATCCCTAAAATAAGTGCCAGCTTTTACCAATGAAAACGTGTTTCTAAATGTGTATGTAGCCTCATTTGAGTAGGAAACACAGTCATAAAACATATTAAGATCTTTGGTTTTTCGTTTGCAAATTTGTCAATCATTTTTGTTTTCTTTGAATTCCTAATCAGTTACATATTATTGATCAGTTAAGTGATGAGCTTGTCCGTGATCTGCCTTGTGCCCTGTCCCGGTTTTGTTCGGGGTCCGTCTTGGATCCTTGCCATTAGTTCTTATTGCTGGGTCGTGCGGGGGTTGCGTTCATTAAATACCGCCTGTCCTTGTTGATCTTGTTTATTATATTTTAAATACATAATATAATATAATTCTACGAATGGGGAGACCTCATTTGCTGAGTCATTTCAAATCAAGTGTTCTTAAACGTTCTTTTCTTAAGTATTACTTTTTTGCCGTCTTAAAAACATTCTTTTGTTTATAATTTGCCGGTCGATCATGGTGACTAGCTTTGTTGGAATACTTATCTATAAGTTATTAATAACTTCTCCGCAATTAATAAATAAAAATCAGCAGTTGCACTGGATCGCCATAAGATCTAACCAGCAGCATCATAAAAACTTAGCATTGTTACTTATAAACAGATATTTTTGTTAATTGTTTTACATGTGAGAGTGGAAAGCAATCTCTGTTATCTTTTTGCATTTTTGTAAATATAATCTAATTAGGTTTCAAGTAAATTGACCTATAGTTATATTGTTTTGTATTGTATGAACATTTCAATCGGTATAATAAACACTTTTTATTATGTGTATCTTTTTTTAAAAGTACCTTTTATTTTGCAACTTGACTTTCCCCATTTCCCAGTTCTTAGGCACTTTATTTTTTCGCGACTTGCCTTATAGCCCGGATCACATTCAACTGTCGCTGTTGCCCCCATTGTCGATGTTGATGCATCGTCTAAGTTTATTTTCCCATTTGAGATATTTTCAACGGCTCCGCAATCTGAAATTGTTAGATTAAAAATAAGAAGTAACAATATCTCATTCTATTTTAAATACATAATATAATATAATTTATTTCTACGAATGGGGAGACCTCATTTCCTGAGTCATTTCAAATCAAGTGTTGTTAAACGTTCTTTTCTTAAGTATTACTTTTTTGCCGATTTTAAAACATTCTTTTGTTTATAACTTGTCGGTCGATCATGGTGACCAGCTCTCTTGGAATACTTATCTATTAGTTGTTTATAACTTCTCCGCAAGTAATCAAGAAAAATCAGCAGTTGCACTGGCTCGCCATAAGATCTAACTAGCAGCATCTTAAAAACTTTGCATTGTTACTTAAAAACAGATATTTTTGTTAATTGTTTTACATGTGAGATTGGAAAGCAATCTCTGTTATCTTTTTGCATTTTTGTAAATATAATCTAATAAGGTTTCAAGTAAATTGACCAATACTTACATTGTTTTGTATTTTATGAACATTTCAATCGGTATAGTAAACACTTTTAATTATGTGTATCTTTTTTTTGAAAAGTACCTTTTAGTTTGCAACTTGATTTTCCCCAGTTCCCAGTTTTTAGACACTGAATTTTTTCCCGGGTTGCCTTATAGCCCGGATCACATTCAACTGTCGCTGTTGCCCCCATTGTCGATGTTGATGCATCGTCTAAGTTAATTTTCCCATTTGAGATATTTTCAACGGCTCCGCAATCTGAAATTGTCAGATTAAAAATAAGAAGTAACAATAACTCATTCTATTTTAAATACATAATATAATGTAATTTATTTCTACGAATGGGGAGACCTCCTTTGCTGAGCCATTTCAAATCAAGTGTTGTTAAACGTTCTTTTCTTAAGTATTACTTTTTGCCGATTATAAAACATTCTTTTGTTTATAACTTGTCGGTCGATCATTGTGACCAGCTTTTTTGGAATACTTATCTATAAGTTGTTTATAACTTCTCCGCAAGTAATCAAGAAAAATCAGCACTTGCACTGGCTCGCCATAAGATCTAACCAGCAGCATCTTTACAAACTAATCATTGTTGCTTATAAACAGATATTTTTGTTAATTGTTTTTCACGTGAGATTGGAAAGCAATCTCTGTTATCTTTTTTTGCATTTTTGTAAATATAATCAAATTGTTTTGTATTGTATGAACATTTCAATCGGTGTAGTAAACACTATTAATTATGTGTATCTTTTTTTTTGAAAAGCACCTTTTAGTTTGCAACTTGATTTTCCCCAGTTCCCAGTTTTTAGGCACTGAATTTTTTCCCGGCTTGCCTTATAGCCCGGGTCACATTTAACTGTCGCTGTTGCCCCAATTGTCGATGTTGATGCATCGTCCAAGTTTATTTTCCCATTTGAGATTTTTTCAACGGCTCCGCAATCTGAAATTGTCAAAATTAAAACTAAGAAGCATCAATTACTCATTCTATGTAAAATAAAGAATAATAAATTGCCAATTTGCACAAATTCTAAAAATTAAAGAGCAAAAAGATATAAAACAAATATTGATAAGTATTAATTAATTAGTTAATTGTAAAAGCATATTTAAATAAATTTGATAATTATATCATATTGAAAAGAAACTATTTGTAACATACTGAACTAATTTATATAAATCCTTTTGTTTAAACAAATCAAAAACAATCTCGTCTACTAGATAGTTGTTATATACATCTGTATGCGTGTGATTCACAACTGATCTCTGTATATTATTAGTTATAAAACAGATGTATTGTTTGTAATATGGCCAAGTATAAATAGGTTTAACGTCAACGCACCAACACAGTATAGGCCATATTGTGACCATATGTAGTTCTCCGCGTTACATCGTATAGACGGAGAACTTTTGTCTCAACAGGTGCGATATCAAAACTGTAAAAACCAGTTTGGTCACGTGATAAGAGTCATTGACCGTGCGTACGTACGATTAGTGGTCAGTTGTACAGAGACTCTAGCTTGGTTACACGTCGTTTACTACATTAAAATTCAATAACTTTTGTGCAAAATGATGTTTATATATGTTTTATTTGTTATAATTAAAAGGCATGTCAGAACTGTTTCCGTTGTTCAGTATTTCTAGGAATAGTCGGGGCATTTCAATGTTAACGCATTGACTAGGCTACGGAAACACGTTTCCTCCTGTTTTTAAAAAAATATAAAAAGAAAAGATAGGGGTTTTTTCGTGGGCGGTCCGTATTCTGATGAAGAAATATACGTTTGTATTTTCGATTTCCGTCATGATTGAAAACATTCTAGCTTAACTTTAGAGGTTTTATCAGATTATTAACATGACGCAAATCGCATTTTCGATTGTAGCATGCTTATATTTATCTAATAGAACACATGATAAATGAGTGATTTATTCTTGGGTTATATAATTATATTGTGATAGAAAAGTATTATTGTAATTACGAATGTTTACTCCTCAGTTGTTTACTGGTGGAGGAATACCTTAGCATTATTTCATTACAAACAGGCACCTAAATAGAAAAACCGAAGTCCCGTAAAGTAGATACAGTTGTAAGCTTAAGCTTATTGTTCCTGTAAACTGTATATAATTTCACAACAACCAAGCTTCTAAACCACATACCACTGTCATTTCCTTATTTGTCACATAGTGAGAATGTATGTTGTTTGTTATAAATAGCTATCCCTTACCTTTTAATTCGCAACTTGGTTTCTGCCATTTCCCGTTTTCTAGGCAAACGATTTTCTTTTGAGTTGCCTCATACCCAGGATCACATTTTATAGTCGCTGAGGATCCTATTGTTGTCGACGATTTTTTGTTTAGCTTCACCTTGCCATTCCGAAAAGTTTTAATTGGACCACAATCTGATAATATTGAAATACAACGTCTGAAGAGTATATGCATTACATGAACAAGTTTTACAAAATGTATATAACAATGTTGAAAGCGTAGAGAAGAAGTTTAATTTTTCAGAAGAGAAAATTTGGAACACGTTTACTTACAATGGATAAATAAAGTAGGGATTTTTTTTTGTTGTTGTTGTTCCTTCTTCTCTTGTTGTTGTTGTTTTTTTCTCTAAGTCGCCAGATGATTTGAGAATTGTTTTTAGAAATTTTACAAAATATAGAACAGGAGAATGGCATTGAAATAATATTTTTCTAGATAAATACCAATAATGACGGAGTTGATCCAGTTAACTTGCGGTTTTATGACTGCAATAGATTGAAGCTGTGATGAGCAAGGATCAGACGATGTGACTGCAAGTCCTTGCAGAATTATTTCTTTTCTCTTGGATCCAAACACAGGACTTCCTGGCTAAAATTTTCATAAAATATATCTTTACAATTGATTTCTTAGCAACTGGGTGCAATATCCTTCCGCTGAAGTCAGGTCACAGGCGGTTGCACCGAGGCACGAATTTTCACATCATTCAGAACTGACAGTACATCTTTGTTTTAAAATTCTGAATTATGAATACTTGTTATAAATTAGTTCTAGTTCTATAAAAACCATTTCGTATGATATGGTAAATTGATAATCACAGCAAGAATTTTTATGCGACTCACAAAAAGGAAGAAAATAAAGAACCTTGTTCAAAACGTACAAGTCGCCTCAGCCATTTACTTCATCTACACAACTAATTAGCAAATCTTAGATGTCTTAGATGTGATCATCTTAAAAAAAAACATCTCTAAAAAAGTAAGTCTGAAAACACATCTCTTATTTTTTTCTCAGGATAAAAGAATGCATTTTAAGATTTCGAAACAGACATTAGTAATACGTTTTCTTTAGACTTTTGCAAATTCTTATAGGATCTTCCTTAATTAATCACTACGTTTTTACACGATTATTGTTATAATACGATTAGAGTGATTACTGTAAAATAACACAATTTCAATTTTAACGTACTAGACATCTAGCTTTTTTATTCATGTTGCCTTGAACACATATATGTGTCTCGTCAAAATTACCATCAATTTCTTCCTTCTCACATTGAGTTCCTCTGACAAAATCGACCTTATTTGCAATGATTTTATCTGTAATGGATACATTTATAAGCAAAGTGATCGGGAATAGAATCGTAAAACAAAGCATTTATCAAAACTTCATTGTTGAAAACTACATATCTATTCCAAAAGTTCATCAATCTCAACATGTTGAGGGGTTAAACCCTTTTATCAAGGAGTTTGTTGTTTATTTTCTGAATCGTATATAAATATTTTTTTTCTTCGACTATGTTTCGTTGTTGATAACAAATGTATACTTTGAATAACAAAGCTTGCATTTATTTAATTACTTAAGTTCTAGCGTTATCTAAATACATTAACGAACTAAGATATCTAAATGTTGTTGAATAAAAGTTATTGTTTTTTTTTACAATTTTATTGAACAGACTTTATACGTATATCTTATCCTCTCGCATTTATTATTTTTATAATTTACCAGAATCGTCTCGATTGTACAGATGAAACTTGTACTTTGAAGAGGGTAGCATAGAGTCAGCAAGTTGTGTGAATTTTGTTTTTGTTGCTTCTGTTTCCTTTTCAATCTTAAGAAGGATAAATAGCTTTCCAACAGAGTCCTTAAATAGATGAATAAATGTCCAACATTGAAATAAAATTTCCATAGCATACGTCAATATTTACCAAACAAAAAGAAAAAGCGAGGAAAGAAAAAAAAACAGGGTAAGGAAAGACTATTTAATATCAATTACATACCTGTAGCAGATGCAGTTAGTCCTTACTGAAAATGTGCCTTTAACTCCTAGAATATGTGAATAGGACCTATTGTTTTCAGTTTAAGATACTAATGAAAAATGTCAGTGTGCGTGATATGTTCATTTTACGAATGGTCTCAAATGCACCTCTACGATTATCGATTTCAACCTTATGACTTCACTTTTTTCAACTAAACAAATTCACGTTTTATGATCTCACTTCCATGAATTGAAATCGCGTTGTCACGTTGATAACTATATAGTTTAAGCATCTGTTTCAAGCCAATTTGCAATAAGGATCTCGTGAAGTTAAACCGTGATATAAAAAGTTGACAAAAGTTGAACCTCAAGACGTATATCTCTAACAAGTGATATTTTATTCATAAAGTTGTAATAGTGAACGTCAAATTTAGTGCGTTCATAAGCTGTTAGACAACTGGTTTTTTGTTCGATTTGATTAGATGTTTTAACACAAATCAATTCATTTTATTCACAAAGACATTTCTAAGTATTTCTAAGTATTTCTTAATCATCTTGTGCATATCTTTTTGTTTTAAGCATTTAAGTTGTTCTATTTTAAAAATTTAAATTGTATATGTGTATGCTTTTAAACCTCAGTGGAGACTCATTAAAATGTAACACATATTTGTTACAGTGCAAATGTATTTAGAAAGATCGCCAATTGTCATAATGTTAAAGGTGTTTTTTTTTTTAAATGAAACATCAATAAATTTCAAATTTTACACAAACTCCTCTTACATTAAAATATAACACTTACCCGATCTTCGGCAATAACCTTTCTTGAACCGTCTTTGTAAACTGTAATGCTGTATTTTGTAAGCTTGCTAAAATTAAGAAAACACATGACTTTTATTTAAAGTATATAATAATTCATTCTATTAAATTCTAAGGCTTTTTCACATGTTACTTGTCAATTAAAATTTGTTTTATGCTTATCTTGGCAGGCCATATAATCATTCCATCCAATATTCGTAATCAATCGTTGTAGAGAATGTATCAAGTGCCGTGTGAAAGATGTATAAGTCACCATCTACCTTTACTTCAGAGTTGTTTTCTAATCCTTCAGTGATCATTGATTCCAAAACAATTAGTGCGGACGATTGAATACCGCTTAAGCCGGTTCTAGGCTACGTGAGGGATGTTGCACTTTCCCCCCAAGAACAGGCTCATTCAAACCAAGTCTACAATACCATGCAATTATGCTGCTTTATTTCCTTCCAATGAAAATCCCCTTTCCCAGACAGTTAAGATGCATTTGTAATATATAAATTAGACAACGATAAATGATCATCAAGCAATAAATATATGATAATTCAATATGGGAAAGGACACTCAATGACATTAGCTTTCAAACTTTTCTGTCTAATCCCAAAATGTATCGTGTAAATATTATTAATCATTATTTATTATTATATCGTACATTATGTAAATATATCGAATAAATATGTTTAAACAAATATGATATAATGTCTTACATTTTCTTATCAATGCAGTCAGCAAGCGTAAGAACCCATTCATCAGAGAGTTGTACACCTGCGCACACCTCGTCATTGCCGAGTTTTATATACAGTAACCAATTTTGTACTGCCTTCAAATTGCCAGCTTTTTGGGGTCGTATCTCTTGTGCCCCGACGCTGTTGTTTATTTGCCCTGCAGATATCATATATAAGAATATTATGTGTGTTTCTAAATGATAATATTCGTAAATTTATTGTTAATGCATGTAATACCAGACAAAGTTAGTTGTATTCATAAATTTCAGACTTCACATATTTTTATGTTTATATATTATATATTGTTAACATATTTGTCATCATAAACTTAACAAGTGAAGCTAACAATTGCAATAAATACAAAATATGTACATATTTCACGTTGTAACACATCTCAATATAATTAAACTTTTTATCTTTATTAACATATAAAATACTCATTCAAAACGTAAATTTCTGTCGGATTATCCATCAAGTAATTGAGAGCTGTGAAATAAAAATAATATTATTATTCTAAAGTAAATTACTTTCTCATCTATAAGACGAAAATATAAGTATTCGTATAGTAATTATCATTAACAATGAATGTACTTACATAGAATGCACATAACAAGTATGTAAAGAACACCCATTTTGTCCATACGTGTGTATAAACTAATGAATTAATGCCACAGAGTCTCCACACAGCATTATTTATACCTTCATTGCAGCAAGTCCGCAGAATAAAATGCCTTATAGCAATTTTTTTTATCAGATAACTGCTTTTAAATTGAACTAATTATCTTTTTTACATTTATTCTTGCGACATATCAAATTCTACAAAGGTTCAATTTTCGGACACAATTAAGTTGAGTTCACACTAAACTTCCCACCCTTGTGCACTTCTAGTGCACTAAGAGCTGAACTAAAATGCCTTATAGCAATTTTTTTTTATTAGATAACTGCTTTTAAATTGAACCAATTATCTTGCGACATATCAAATTCTACAAAGGTTCAATTTTCGGACACATACAGTAAAGTTCACACAAAACTTCCCACCCTTGTGCACTTCTTGTGCACTAAGAGCTGAACTAGATGTGCACACCTTGTGAACTTCTAGTGCACTAGACAATATGACCAGGCTGGCCAGGGAAGGTGATACCTAAATGGTTTATTGGATAATTGCAGGGGGCATCCATTGTAAAGCCGCTGTAAGAAAAAAAACTTTGGGAATATATGGCCAATTCATGAATATAAATATTTCAGCAGTTTTATTAAACATTTTAGGTGGTATCATATTAAAGTTAAAATTCATTTTGTTATTGTAATCATATTTTTATTAACCAGTATTTAACTGTAAGTGTAAAATAATACCCCTTAAAATCAAATTTATAGAATTAATAAGGTTATATTTAAATATGCTCCGTAATGGATAATTAAATAAGTGTTTTAAAGCTTTTTTTATAATGGCCATGTTTTTCAATTTTTCTAGTGTACACATGGGAAACTCACTGTGATATTTCTGGCCCAATTGATTTAGTTTATTATAATGTTACAACATATTTTTTTTCATAATCTCAAACAAATCAAGGAAAGGTTTATATTTAAGCTAAAATATTATTTCTATAATATATAACTTAGAGACAATTCCTCATGTTCAATATTGAAAGAGAATATTAATACATTGATTTAAAAACAATCAATTTACAGTGATAATTTAGTATAACTGTGTAATGCTTGCATATGTTTTAAAGATATAAATAATAAGAATATTATCCATAAAATAAATAAATTTGATAACTTTATTCATGATTTCATGTGTAAAGGGAATACTTTTATTGAAGAGGAAAATCTCAAGTCATGCTGTGTATTGGTAGAGGGACTATTTTCATTATACTACTCTCCTGCTGGTTAGTGGGCCTCAGGGTAAATAACAAAGAACAGTCAATTTTGCAGATTATAAGTATGCGTTTTCTCAAAATGAATGTTAGTCATAAGCCTGGGATTCTTCAGGCGTTGGCACCCAGGCTAGTAAGTCATATAGATTAATGACCAAAATTTTTGTATAATCAAATATACAAAAAAATCGTAATGGCATAATGCATTTTGGATATTATCGTCTCCAAAGCGGTATTTTTTTTTACAAAATACGTGTAAGACACATATTTAAATGACTTTAATTTTTGTATAATCAAATGTAAAAAATAATCATAATGACATAGTAGTAGTTGTAGTTTCTTCTTTTATTCCATTAGGCAATATGCCCATGATGGCATTACAAGCATGTTATAAATGGCGAACAATGACAAGCAAAGTGTACCTTAAACACCAATAATTGGAGAAGTTCGAACATGAATATAACAAACATAAGAACATAAACACACGCGCACGCATTCACACTCGCACGCTGGCACACACACATGCAACCACATCTAGTAGTTCACTTTGTGCACTCCTAGTGCACTTTGTTTAACCTTTAGTGTGAACTAATCTGTAAAGTGTCATTTAATATATAGTAAACGTTGCAACAATGTTTATTTTACACACCAACGTGGACAGTACCTTTAGCTTACCACGTTCGTTAGTGCAATTAGTTTTATACATTCTATTCCACTGCCAATTATTAATCTTTTTTAGGTTTTGTTTCTTTTTTTAATATGTAAATAAAAATTTCCTTGACCATTTCGTTTTGAGTTCAAACCCCGTCAAAAGCAAGCCATGTTTTCTTGAGCAACAACCTTTACACCATTGCTTAATAATGGTTGGTTTCAGGAATGGGCTCGAAAGTGTTTCTCAATTATTTATTGGATGAATTGCGAATTTGAAATATAACGCTGTCCCTGTGTTTAACTAAACATTGAAAAAAATTGGTACCGACTTCGGTTTAGAAAATCAATAATATGATGTAAAAACAAATAAACCAAAAATGATATTTCAAAGAAAGGGTAGGTGCATTACTAAATTTAACTTCTGTGACATATATATATTTTGATAGGGGCACCTGAGGCTAAATTGTTAATGGAACTAGACTTCAAACCACTTGCTCCTCACCGCTATTGGTATGGGTTCAAAAACTGCCAGAGACATTTGATTCATTCACGCTAGGAAGTTATCAGAATATCGGTGGTTTTACTCAGGTACCGGCTCTCGCAGAAATAGGGCACGAAAGGACAACCGAGGTCTTTCTCCACCAGTAAAGCTGCAACATCGCTATTGTGCGATGTAAGCACTAACCACAAAAGAAAATAGTTAATATAAAAGCAGAGACAAGTGTAATTTTTTGTTAAATAAATCTTTATATGACTCCCTAAGGCATTTAAAAATAAATAAATAATAATAAAAATATATATATGAGCCCCGTCATGACAAAACCAACATAATGCGTTTGCGACCAGCATGGAGCCAGACCAGCCTGTGCATCCACGCAGTCTGATCATGATCCATGCTGTTCGCTGACAAACGCTATTACAAGTAAAGAAACAAAAGCGAACAGGATGGATCGTCTGGTCTGGATCCATGCTGGTTGCCAACCCATTATATAGGTTTTGTTGTGACGCGGCTCATTTTGAGAACTGGTTAACAACTTATTTATTACTACTTTGTAACAAGATATTGAAACATTGGTTTCAATTATTGTAAAAATGAATAAATATATTGAAAAATCGTATTCATATGACGATATATAGTTCCAAATTTGTCTACTCTGGTACTATACATATAAGACTTTAACTCATACTTAGAGACAACCAACTTATATATTGCTACCTTGCTTACAAACACTGACATAAGATCTCATATATTGTAATTGTGGACTAATGTAGTTGCTTTATAATGTAACCATAGCCATGTATATTGTAATAAATATGATATGCTGATATAATTGTCTATGTCAGTCGTTGGTATTTTCTTAAATATTTCGGCAATATTATATCACGTTTCCAAAATTCCAAAAAGATTTATTCGAAGGTAAAGGTGAGTTTTCCAAATATATTGTTAAGTCCACTACAGATAAGTTTAAAGCATTATCAAACGTTTGTCACTACATTCAATCAACTGATTAAGCCATTAGTCTCATATGATATTGATATCTAAGGTAACACACGTGGTCAGCAATGATATGCATTGTTCTTAATAATCATTTTTAAAGCCGTCTATGTAAATTACTTTCGAGTCCACTTCCTGGAACCAACCAGTTCTGGTATCATATGAAGTGACATGGTTGTGTACCGTGTAGGGCTCGAACTCATGATTTCTGGGTTGGGAGGCAGGCACGTTAAGCATTAGACCACCGCTCATCTTAAATAATATTAGTATAATTTCATACAATCTTTGAATTTTTTAATGAAGATATTAGCAATACATTAAAAAATAAACATAAACTGTTATATCTAAATACATATAATAATTTAACAATTTCATGATCTTACAAATATATTAATATGAACAATTGACCAAAATGTATTGTGTTAACTATTTTAGCGTAGGTTGGAATATTAACCTGCGGATATGATAAATAATACATAAGAAAGCAAAACAAATGCTTTCAATATTGACCTAATTAAAAAAAGAAAGCCTTAAACAAAGTAATATCAAGGACTAAAAAGTCATTTTATAAATAAAGAAAAAGTATCAATTAAACAACTCAACTTTGTTCATTTCATACTAATTATCACGACAGAAGTCAAACGCGGCCTGTTCATTTCTCTTTTATTAAGTACATGCAGTAAATAAATATTTCGCAAAGTATGCTTTAAATAATTTAAATAACATTAATTACAAAAATATTCAGTTTTATATGCAAAGTAAATTACAATAAATTTGTCAAACGCAATAACGATGAATATGTCAGCGGCCTGGCTTATTATTTTTTTTACATATTTCTGTATTTTAATAATTTAACAAATTGTTCCTTGCATAATAAAACATATAACATTTAAAACAAAGCAAGTAAAAATACATTATAACAATTTAACATAAAGAATTTTAGTCTATCATAGTGAGATACATAATGTGCTATTTACAGTCAACTTAACTTGAAGACATTGCCTTTTGTTAAGTTATAAATTTAAATTATTCATTTTTGTACCTCTGTAACCTTTGTATTTACATACATATATCCCCTATATATATAAAATAGAGGTTGCAATAAAAATATAACAATAGCACCAAGAACATGTCATAGGATAAGTTTTAGAATGTTTTGTGATGTTTTGAAAAAATAATTGCCATGGCAAATTTGCCATGGAAAATGTAGGAAAAACCTTGCCATGGCAATTCTAATTTGCAATCATGGCAAAGTAATTGCCATGGCAAAATGACGACTTGCCATGGCAAAACACACTTTGCCATGGCAAATGCAAACTTTAAATGCATATTTACATAAAAGTATCAAAGATAGAAAAAGAAAACATATAAACTTTTAAACCTTTTAGTAAATATGACAATTTAAGACAGTTTTCATTTTTTTAAAGCGCGTAAAAATAGGGGTTGAATTTGCCAAAAACTGGCGCGGCAAAAAGAAACCGGCAGCTATTCAAACAATAACAAAAATTCAATTAAGCAATGGTCAGATAAAATATTTGGTCCATTTAAATGAAAATTATCTACATGCTCAAAAAGTTCAGGCTTACATAGAACGTAATCTATCACGCTCGAGCCTCGATTATTAACATCAGTATACTGACCAACATTCGAGTCATTCCCTAATTTTCCATTCAGAGAGATTATAAATGTGATTAAATTCTCAAAATTTAGGCCAATTATAAACATATCAATGTTTTAATGTATTAAAGGCTATTTATGCTTAAATCCTTATCTTTAACTAAAACAACCATAAATTAAGATCAAAAATAACAATTTGGTATAATTCCCCCCCCCCCCCAAAAAAAAAAAAAAAAAACTATCTATATTTATCTATCTTTTTGTAAAAGTCAAATGAAATAAAAGGAAACTGCTTAATACATATAAGAGGGTCTGGTGCACTACAAAGTGCACTTATAAAGTGCACTAATAGTTCACTTTGTGCACTCCTAGTTCACTTTGTTTAACCTTTAGTGTGAACTCATCTGTAAAGTGTCATTTAATATATAGTAAACGTTGCAACAATATTTATTTTACACACCAACGTGGACAGTACCTTTAGCTTTCCACGTTCGTTAGTGCAATTAGTTTTATACATTCTATTCCACTGCCAATTATTAATCTTTTTTAGGTTTTGTTTCTTTTTTTAATATGTAAATAAAAATTTCCTTGACCATTTCGTTTTGAGTTCAAACCCCGTCAAAAGCAAGCCATGTTTTCTTGAGCAACAACCTTTACACCATTGCTTAATAATGGTTGGTTTCAGGAATGGGCTCGAAAGTGTTTCTCAATTATTTATTGGATGAATTGCGAATTTGAAATATAACGCTGTCCCTGTGTTTAACTAAACATTGAAAAAAATAGGTACCGACTGCGGTTTAGAAAATCAATAATATGATGTAAAAACAAATAAATCAAAAATGGTATTTCAAAAAAAGGGTAGGTGCATTACTAAATTTAACTTCTGTGACATATATATATTTTGATAGGGGCATCTGAGGCTAAATTGTTAATGGAACTAGACTTCAAACCACTTGCTCCTCACCGCTATTGGTATGGGTTCAAAAACTGCCAGAGACATTTGATTCATTTACGCTAGGAATTTATCAGAATGTCGGTAGTTTTACTCAGGTACCGGCTCTCGCAGAAATAGAGCACGAAAGGACAACCGAGGTCTTCCTCCACCAGTAAAGCTGCAACATCGCTATTGTGCGATGTAAGCACTAACCACAAAAGAAAATAGTTAATATAAAAGCAGAGCCAAAAGTGTAATTTTTTGTTAAATAAATTTTTATATGACTCCCTAAGGCATTTAAAAAAAAATAAATAAATAAAACAAAACAAACAAGAATTTCATTTATATGACGTGTTTTTTTTTAAGTTATTAACCATGTTTTGAACTGTTCTTACAAACATATTCAATTATTTTTTAGCTTCAATAACGACACAATATCTGTCAAATATCTCATACTGTTTGTGACTTTAATTATAACAGTTTGATAAGTTACATAAACAAACAATTATACGTGTAAATACAATTTGAATATTGTATAAAAACAGGTAGAATCATTCCAAGTTCGGCACATTGCTATTTTATTACCATATATATGAGCCCCGTCATGACAAAACCAACATAATGCGTTTGCGACCAGCATGGAGCCAGACCAGCCTGTGCACCCGCGCAGTCTGATCATGATCCATGCTGTTCGCTGACAAACGCTATTACAAGTAAAGAAACAAAAGCGAACAGCATGGATCGTCTGGTCTGGATCCATGCTGGTCGCCAACCCATTATATAGGTTTTGTTGTGACGCGGCTCATTTTGAGAACTGGTTAACAACTTATTTATTACTACTTTGTAACAAGATATTGAAACATTGGTTTCAATTATTGTAAAAATGAATAAATATATTGAAAAATCGTATTCATATGACGATATATAGTTCCAAATTTGTCTACTCTGGTACTATACATATAAGACTTTAACTCATACTTAGAGACAACCAACTTATATATTGCTACCTTGCTTACAAACACTGACATAAGATCTAATATATTGTAATTGTGGACAAATGTAATTGCTTTATAATGTAACCATAGCCATGTATATTGTAATAAACATGATAATTATGCTGATATTATTGTCTATGTCAGTCGTTGGTATTTTCTTAAATATTTCGGCAATAATATATCACTTTTCCAAAATAAGATTTATTCGAAGGTATAGGTGAGTTATCCAAATATATTGTTAAGTCCACTACAGATAAGTTTAAAGCATCATCAAAAATTTGTCACTACATTCAAGCAACTGATTTAGCCATTAGTCTCATATAATATTGATATCTAAGGTAACACACGTGGTCAGCAATGATATGCATTGTTCTTAATAATCATTTTTAAAAGCGTCTATATAAATCACTTTTGAGTCCACTTTCTGGAACCAACCGGTTCTGGTATCATTTGAAGTGACATGGTTGTGTACCGTGTAGGGCTCGAACTCATGATCTCTGGGTTGGGAGGCAGGCACGTTAAGCATTAGACCACCGCTCATCTTAAATAATATTAGTATAATTTCATACAATCTTTGAATTTTTTACTGAAGATATTAGCAATACATTAAAAAATAAACATGAACTGTTATATCTAAATACATATAATAATTTATCAATTTCATGATCTTACAGATAAAATATATTAATATGAACAATTGACCAAAATGTATTGTGTTAACTATTTTAGCGTAGGTTGGAATATTAACCTGCGGATATGATAAATAATTAAGTAAGTCCATATCAATAATACAAAAGAAAGCAAAAAAAATGCTTTCAATATTGAACTAATTAAAAAAGAAAGCCTTAAACAAAGTAAAATCAAGGACTAAAAAGTCATTTTATAAATCAAAAAAAAAGTATCAATTAAACAAATCAACTTTGTTCAATTCATACTAATTATCACGACAGAAGTCAAACGCCATCGGCCTGTTCATTTCTCTTTTATTAAGTACATGCAGTAAATAAATATTTAGCAAAGTATGCTTTAAATATTCAGTTTTATATGCAAAGTAATTAACAATAAATTTGTCAAACGCAATAACGATGAATATGTCAGCGGCCTGGCTTATTATTTTTTTGACATATTTCTGTATTTTAATAATTAAACAAGCTGTTCCTTGCATAATAAAAAATATCACTTTTTTAAAAATAAGCAAGTAAAAATACATCATAACAATTTAACTTAAAGAATATAAGTCTATCATAGTGAGATACATAATGTGCTATTTAAAGTCAACTTTACTTGAAGACATTGCCTTTTGTTAAGTTATAAATTTAAATTATTCATTTTTGTACCTCTGTAACCTTTGTATTTACCTTTTGTGGCGGAGGGTTGCCTTTATGGTATTAGGTTAAGAATGTAGCCACTGTTTGATCCAGAGGCGGCTAAATGGGTTCATATTAGGAATTCAACTTGGAGAAGAATAGATGGTTTTGACCAATGTTTAAGTATGTTATACTCGAAGATAGCCATAATGATCTTTCCTATCGGCGCTATATAGTCTGAACTGTATTTGTGCGCCCTTAAACAACATCACCAATAACAAAAAAAGAAAAAGTAATACATATATGTCTCATTCAATATTGAGAGTTTTTAAACATGTCTATTCATGAGTCATTATGTATCTTGCACATATTGAAACTAAGGAATGATGAATTTAATAAGTAATGATGGTTCACAATAACGATTCATCACAATGTAATATAAATATAAAAACATTAAATCATAAAAATGTTAATAAAATACACATATAGCCATTCTAAAATTGTTACTTCAAAGGGGGACAACTCCTTAACCATTTTACATTGATTATAACGGTTTTAGAGTAAACGTTTCAGTATGGCTGGTCTTAGTTAAATTAACTCAAGGCAAAGGAAATACACTTTTTAATTAATTTGTCAAGATCAATAACGATGTTATTTTTCGAGACCAGGTATGTTAAATTTATACATATGCTCGTATTCTAAGGCCTCCAGCTTTAAATACAATCAGATTTTCAATCGAGATAATAGTACATGTATTAGAAAGTGACATGTTAAAAGAAATCTTAAATTAAACGTTTACTTTCTATCAAACATCAAAATTCTAAATGTTGCTAAATAATAATAAATGAATAAAAACTAACTGTATACTATATATGCAATATTTCAATGTAAAGATATTAATAGAAAATGTTGAAAAATGTCAAGATCTAATTATCATGAACTTCTAATAATTTTTGAAGAAGAAAGAACATTAACTAGATTACAAAACACTTGATAAAATTTGTTGATGAAATGCGCTTAACCTGTGTAAACAATTTAATAACATATATATATAAAAGCACATTTTCCAGCGTTACCGCGAAGCACTATACATGAACATCTGCGTTACCTCATAAAACGGCTTGAATCACATTTATCTGAAGATGTCATAGATTTCTTTTTCAGCAAGTGTGTTTCTTGTACGTTGTAGCGCATTTTATTGGTCCATAAGTAGTCACACTGTATTGTAAGTGTGTAAATCTTTATAAAGCCAAGTACGCTAATCAATTGCACAAAAAATTGGTTATATAATGTTGGTTTTGGGTGTATTTCAGTTCAAGAGGTTTTTTCCTTACCACCGTTTCTTGTGTTTTTGGTTTCGTTTGTTTGGTTTTTTGTGTTTTTTTAAATCATTTTATTGGATTTATTTTAGACAGAAATAAGGTTCGATCTACAGATAATATACGCTTTGAATTCAATACTTTATCTTATACAATATTATTGCCAGCTTAAGGCTATGTTATCGGTATACCATAACAAATTACATGTAAATGGTTTGTAGCAAAATATACATTACCTTTATCTTAAATCAATGACGTGGGGTCATCTTCATTTTTCAACGGAAATTTTGATTTTAAAAGGTATTAATTTTTTGCCATAAAGACGCACACAATTTCTATGATAACGATATAACTATACAAAGTAAGTCTTTAATAATAGGTGTGATGCACAATAAGGCTCATGCCGTTGATCTACCGTGTTTCAATCTTTATCAAATTCAATTAAACCTCACGTGAATACAGATATCTCCATATTGCGTGAGAATATTGCATACATTTTTCTTATCAAAGTTTCATTCAATAACTTTAGAATCAGTCTACTTTAAACTGAATGATCATGATTTGCTTTAAAATACTTATCATTTATACAGTGCCTGTCAATGGTTGATGGGCATTCCCCTTGTATACTCCTAGATGTGGAAACACTGCTACTTTTGCTTTTGAATTAATTGATAACAAAAATATATAATCGAACTTTTTAGCATTCTTCTACCCGTAGGGCACGTGCAAAGTTGTTAAAGAGATCGTTAGTATAAAAAGATCATACTTTTCGAGTGCATAGATGTGAAGGTTATCCTGGTTTTAGTCTTGTTTATTATGTTAAAAATAATATAAATTTCTTTGCCGCTAGTTGTGGGAAGCCCAACTATACATTGACTTCTTAAGAAGGGCGGCTGCTTAAAACGTGTAATTGAGAAAAAAATGTAAGCTTTTAAACACTTTTGCATTTTTTTTAACACACCAACCTACCGCATACTTACTTTACATTGTCATTATAAGATAGATGTGTATGTATATTATGTGAAGAAATAATGACTATATCCTATCTTCCCAGAACAATGTAGTGGCTGTAAAATCAGCGTTTACATTTCAAATGAAACTTATGACCTAAAACTATAGTTGACGAACAGTATACACAGAAACGACATTTAAAGCATTCGTTTGATTTCAATATGTAAATATCAATTCGCATGAATTCAATAAGAAAAATATCTTTTGAACTAAAATACAGTTAAACTTCGTTCGCTCGAACTCAGATCGCTTGAATACCTCCCTTGGCTCGAACTCATCGCCTAGTCCCGGCAAAATTCCTATATAATATATATTGGTGTACATGTACCTCGGATCGCTCGAACACCAATCGCTCGAACTCTCGAACCTGATCTCTGGTCCCTTCTGCAGAAATATAGTGTACAATCAAACCTTTTCGGTCGAACACAAACAGACAACAATAGTTGCGGGTCGACATGTTCTAAATAATTGACAGTCTGCGACACTTGGTTTTAACACCTCGTGATAGTGACAAAGGCAATTAAAGTTAATTGATACAAAATAAAAGGTGTTGTAACCGATTTGTTTATTATGATAAAATTGTTCATTTGCCATCTTTAGTACGATTACGTATAAGACAGAGACCTATGTTAAGCCTCCCACCAGGTGCTATCTTTGTCAGAGCTTTGGTCATATGGCCAAGTCCAGCAGGGGTAGCACTAGGTGCGGCAGGAGTGCCGGGGACCATAACACAAGGTCCTATGGGTCACAAGCAATTAAATGCACTAATTGTGGCGAGGGACATAGCGCGGCATACACGGGATGTGTCGCCTATTTCCGCGTAACAGTAATTACAGCCATTGCCCGAGCCAGGAAAGTAGGCTTGGCCAAGGCCCAGGTTATACTGAAAAAGGAGGAGGCCATTATCAAGGAGGTAAATAATCCTCTTCCACACCTAATAACATAGAGATCAGAGGGTCATCGCAGGTAGCAGAAGGGTCACCCGTCACCACAGATGGTTCAAAGGCTCGAACTGTGAGTGATTGTGAGGACTTTGATGTCAAAGATGAGGACTCTCGTCTCTATGCACTTCTCATATCTAAAAAGTCCCTCGATGGACGCATCCCCCGAGGGATACAAGAATCGATCTCTTTCCGGGTAAATGTCAATCCCTGACACACCAGTTAAGAGTATTACTATGGTACCATCATTGGCTAATAAATCTGCCCAAATATCTCCGGCCAATAAAAAGCATGTACACTTTGGATCTATATATGTTAAAAAAGACAACAATAGATCTACAGAAACCAAATCGGTCTGCCTAGACGAACTTGCAAGTTTAATTAAAGATATAATCAACAATAAAAGCAGACCAGCCCATAACCGGCAGGACAATTTCATAAAGAATGTCCCGTTAAATAGAATTGGTTTTAAGTCCGAGCCCGAAACTAGCCCATGGTGGAACTGTGGCTTTAAAAACAAAAAACCACAAGGTCTTGACATACCGGGGGCAAACATGTTAGGAGGAGGGAACAAGGCCCCTGTCACCCCAGGTAAACTTAAGAAGGGGAGAGCTTCAATAAGTACCTTTATTAAATTTTCCAATAACAAGAAGTTCTCTAAACCATCCCAGTCATGTCTTAATCTCTAAATATCATTTCACACAATATTCAGGGGTTACAAGCCAAATAATATACAGAAATTAAACATTTTTCTGATAATAACCCTCACATTGATATCTTTTGTATCCAGGAAACTAAACTGAATTAAAATAAAGAACAATCAATCCCTGAATACACCCCTGAACACAGACATTTTAATAAGAGTGCTATTAATAGTAAACGTATAGCAGGAGGGTTAGCTTTTTTCATAAAAAAATCAATTAATTATTTATCCTACCAGATGTTCAAGCACCTGCCAGAGGGGATGCTGGACATATGGCTTTGGCTGTACAATAAGGTGTGGAGTGAGGGGATTAACCCCGAAGCTTGGAAGGAGGCATGTGTTATACCTATATTCAAAAATGGTAAAGATAAAACAGAACCAAAATCTTATAGACCTATTAGCCTAACATCTCACTCAGAGAAATTACTTTAGGGAATTGTTAAGGCCCGTTTAGAATATCTGCTGGAATAAAAAAAAAACATTATAAACCCCTTTCAATCTGACTTAAGAAAGGGGAAAGGGGAGGAGCACTTTAGACCAGCTTGCTCGACTGCAGTACGACGTGATCCTAGAAAAAAATAGATCACGATCAGTGCTAGCAATCGTTTTGGACCTGACAGCAGCTTTTGATCTCACATGGCATTTTGGAATTTTATATAAATTCAAAGAACATGGCATGACTGGTGCCTGATTTCAGTATTAACGGTCTTTTTGGAAGGCAGTAAAATATCGGTTCTAGTTGAAGGTGTAGCGTGGCACACCCAAGGGCTCGATCCTCTCGCCGTTATTATTTTCTATTATCTATTAACAGCTTACCAGAATATTTCTCAGGTTCCGGTATGGTTATTAGCCAGTTTGCTGATGATTCCAGCACCTGGAAATCAGGCTCCAATTTGGTTAAGCTAGCAAAGGATGTACAAGCTTGTATGGACTCTCTATTTGGATGGGCACACAAATGTGGCTTTAAAATATCTGAACCAAAACTGTGAGTATTGTATTTGGCAATCGAAACAAGCACAATTTGAACGTATCTTTAGGTGGTACTCTAATTAACTTTGTTAAAACGGTCCAATTCCTCGGTTTACTTATAGATCAAAAATTAACATTCGGACCGCATATCAATGATTTTGGTCAACAAATGTAAAAAGGATTTATATGTCATGAGGATGTTAAAAGGCACTGATTTTGGGACTGACAAGAATAGCCTTTTACTCCTATGTAAATTCTTAATACGTTCAAAGATATATTATGGTGCTCAAATATATTCTTGTGCTAAGAAAACACATTTAAATAAACTCGATACCGTTCAAAACACTGTCCTCCGATCCCCCAGGGCCCTTCGCCCCACATCTGCTAGGGACCTCGAGGTGAAGGTCGGTATATTACCCTTATCAATTAGAAGACAATCTCAAACTTTTTTAATAAACAAATATATAGGTCAAACACATATTTTTACGATGGATCAAAGGACCCGGACTCTGGCAGGGTAGCCTCGGTGGTAGTTATACCTTCCCTACAAATTGACAAAAATGATAGGTTAATCAATAATGCATCCATCTATACCGCCGAGCTCCTTACAATTAGAAATGCAATGAGAAAAGCCAGGAGTTGTAGAGAACTACTTCGGAAACGATTTTAACTCCATATGCATATTGCATAACTAATCAAGGGCCATAACTCTGAGTTAAAGTGTCTGACCGGAACAAGCCGAAGATATGCGCACCTCCTCTTAGTATTGAAGGTTCCCATAAAGTTTCGTTGAGTTCCAGCCAGTAGTTGCAGAGAAGTAGTGCGGACAAGATTTTTACTCCATATGCATACTGCATAACTAATCAAGGGCCAGAACTCTGAGTTAAAGTGTCTGACCGGAACAAGCCGACGATATGCGCATCTCCTCTTGGTATTGATGATTCCCATAAAGTTTCGTTGAATTTCAGCCAGTAGTTACAGAGAACTACTCCGGAAACGATTTTTACTCTATATACATACTACATAACTAATCAAGGGCCATAACTCTGAGTTAAAGGGTCGGACCGGAACAAGCCGACGATATGCGCATCTCTTGATATTGATGATTCCCATAAAGTTTCGTTGAATTCCAGCCAGTAGTTGCAGAGAACTACTCCGGAAACGAAATTCGGACGGAGGGATGGACAGACGGACAACGCCAAAACTATATCCCCCTCCCGATTCCATCGGCGGGGGATAATAATCTTGAAATAGACAAGGCTATAACAAGACTGAGATTGGGCACAACCATGTGACCAGGGGATATAGGGCCAATACATTAAGCAAGATGACCCCAATTGTGTCCAATGTGGAGTGAGAAATAATATATCACACCTATTGCATGAGTGAGACCAGTTCAAAGACCATAGGAATGAGCTGCGGTCCGCACTTGATGCAGTAGGCTTGGAATATAGCACACAAAATATACTTAGTCCACCCATGAAACAATCAATACATATTTTTAAGGCGTTATAACTATTCCTCCTAAACTGTTGCTTAACAGACAAAATTTAATTAAATAATATCCCATAGTTGGGAATAAATGATCCAAAATTCCCATAAAACTCTGCTTTTAGTAATAATAACCAAACTTTTAACTACAAAAGTGGAGGCAGTGGAGGCACTTTTATTATTTTGTTTTATTTATTAAAATATAACCGTGACTTGGATCCCAGTAGCAATTTTAATATAAGAAGTCAAGACAGGTCTTTAAAGTAATATCCTATTTTTCTTCCCCTCTGTAGATTGTAGTGGATTGTAATATTTGTACACCTTTACCTCCTATTTAACAACAGATGTTTATGAGACCCAGTTTGTATACTAAAGGCCCTTGACACCGGTTTTTCCTTACTTATAATTTTAATAAGCTCAAATCGTATCCGACAATCCTCCACTTTTGCATTAAATATCAATTGATAACTTAAAACACACAATAACAACTTGGTTCGTATCGATTTATTCAGGGAATAGACATATACACATACAATATTATCATATATATCAACTTGCATATATATAAATACACACATATAAATGCAACAAAAATAATTATAAGATAAATAAATGAGTATGTTCTATGTAACCCTAGGATTGCCCATTAAGCTAAAAGCTTATTTCCAATGGGTCCATTTACTGTAAAATTATTACACTAACTTACATAATAATAAATGAATTATAAAGAAGTTAAAATAAATGACAATTTTCAACAATCAATACACATTTTTCAATATAATGAGACAAGTGCATTGTACACAAACAAAATGAAATGAATTTCGTTTAAACTAAAACATATCAAGTACAACATAAACATGTTACAAAACCTTATCATAAATTACACATCAATTTAATAATAAATAAACATATTATTCAGTTGTTTATCATTTTCATTACTTAAAAAAAGTTTTACTTTCGTTTTAAATGTTTGGATATTGTCAATTGATCTAATGTTGTCTGGTAAAGAATTCGAGTCTTTTATGGCATTGTAGAAAAAATGTTTTTTTTAAGATAAGAATCATTTTGAGGCAAAACAAAATTAAATTACTAAATCTTAAATTGGATATTCTTCTAACCTAAAACAATTCATTTAAATAAGAAGGGCTTTTTTGTAATAAACTTTATGGATGTGGTTGAGTCTTAACTGTCTAACTCTATCATTGACATTTAATTATTTAAGATCGGACAGAACCTTATTTGTCACCAAAGTCCTAGGAAAACGTACAACCTTATTTTGAGCTACTTGAAGTTTGTGCTTCAGTGACTTACTCAGTCCTTCGTACCAATAAGATGAAGAATAATCAAAGTGACACAGCAAACGGCAAAGTATATATATTTCATTTTCGAATGAAAGCTTAGATAAAATTGATTCTAGATACTTATTGAAATCGGTTATTTAGGGGGCCTATATAATATTCCAACAATAATAGGTTTATTCCGCGGCAAAAGTATCTCAACAAATATTCATTCGTTTGTGTTGTTTGACAAATCATCTTACATTAAAAGAAATATCATTTCTAATGTACATACATACTCCACCTCCATTTCTATTGCAATCATTTCTTAGTACAGTATAATTTTGAATGTCAATTTCACCATCATACACACTAGAGTCCAACCAAGTTTCTGATATCGAAAAAATTGCTGCATTGCAGTTATTAGCTATCGTTTACAGTTCATACATTTTCGGAATTATGGATCTTACGTTGAAATGAATAAAATGTAGACCATTGTTACTGAAGCACTTGAATAATTGTCCTCGGGCGCCGTCTGTGATGTTTCGTTAATACCTGTCTGTCCTGTGATCTCATCCTGAACAAATTCGTCTTCGAAGAACGAGTCCGAAAAGCAGAAACCCTCACAATGAAAACAAGACCAATTAATTGAGGAACGTTGTAATGTTGAATATAATGTCGGGTCCACCCTAGCACACTTAATGTGCCATCAAGACGCACATTTGTCGCACGTAACTGAACGATGTGTCAGTGCAATTGCTCGTTTGCATGATCTGCACGGGTTGTGGATATGTCCTGAATTAAGCGCAATATCACCTGTCAGCGCTAATAGAATCTTCACCGTAGCTGCTAAATTGACCGAAGTAAAAGTTCGCCTTGTATGAGTATAATGATATAGAATTTGATGATAATAAGAGATGCTTTCGCTTGTAAATTGATAATAAGTATAAATCTTTTTCTGCATTTTCTTCTACAGTGATTTTTCTGCTCAAAGTTAATTGATGATTTGTGATCAATTTATCATATAAATAAGAATATTTTTTTTCCGGAGCGACAATTTTAATTTGTTATGCCGGACGTGACGTCATAGTTAATAGCTATTTCATCTAAAACAAATGTATAAATATCATATATGGTATCAAATAAATAGATATTTCAGATTCCTATGAAAACCAGTGAAATATCTATAAATTGACATAATTTGACCTAACAAAACCCTAAATAAAATCCAAATGGAATTGAAACATCCATATAATTATATAATAACAATTAACAAACATCATAAGGGGCCTAAACAAGAATATCCGTTTTAATTAAAAAATAGTTATAGCTATTTTCATATACAGTATATCAACTATAAAATAAATAGTCAATTTTAAAATTAACAAGGACAAATTACACAAACTTAACCTCCACCACAAGAAAGTATTCATTATTTACACATTTCACATAGTTATATTAATTAAGAGTCATCATTCATTCAAAGAAAATCCCATTGAATTTTATTGAATTTATTGAAAACCAAAAATGATATGGCCATTTTCCTATGATATATAAATCTGATAATGAAGATACAACATTATGCATAGTACAAGGGAGGTAACTCAGAAATAGACCAATAATGTTTTTTCAATGGGCAAACTGAATTTAATTGAAAAGTAACTCTATAAACTTAAATGGTTCAAATAAGACTTATTTTGAGTATAAATAAGATTCCCAGTCTGTCACTCAAAGAATAATATTAATTCATATAAAATTATAGCTTTAAATCAAATACACATGGAGAATAATTTACACGGTCTTTTGAGATTTGCATACGAAGAAATTACAAGGACGTTATATACATTTGTTTGACATGCACAAACGGACACTAAATGGTGAAATATTTGCTACTAAATTAATAAATAAATGAATAAATAAATACTAGATAGACAGATAAATAAAAATAGCATAAATGTAAACGAGAGTTAAGAAATCTGGTTAATAACCTGTCGATACGATGAGACAAATTATTTTGTTTTAAGCCAAGTTTTCAATATATACCATGCTCATCCTTAGGTAAAATATTTTTTCTCAAATACATGTAATTAATTTAGATCTATGAAATTGCTATGTCTAACTCGAGTAAAAAATGAATAAACTATGTAATGGGAAACTCCTTTCTCTATTACGGGACAAGTAAAGTTGGTCCTTTCTATAAAAAGAAACTGCCAATTTATTTAATGACAATATATATAGATATTGTGACCACCTTAAGTGTGTATAATTTTACCCATAACCTATCTACTTTGTGTAAAGTCAAAACATCTTTATTTTATATTTAAAACGAGACTGTTTTTAGAAATTATTAATATTTTCTAATGCCAAATTTGAGCAAAATTTCTCTTAAACACTTGAATGTAAATTATATCTAATCAAGACATTGCAATAAAAATGAACGTGATTGTGGTCTTAAATCCTCATGTATGATATACAATTTCAGACCGATTTGTGAACAGTATATAATTACTTTATATATGTTTGCATGTAAATAGTTTTCATCTGATAATATGCGATAAATATTTAAATTTATTGGAACATTGTTTTCATCTGATAAAATGCGATATACATTTAAATTTGTTGGAAAATATATCTGAAAGTGACTTTTCTGAAGCTGATTGTGATATAAAGTAATTCAAAATAATTTACCTAGTAACAAATGATATTACTCTTTTAAAACAGCATGTACTCGTATACATTGAAATACTAAGTATTTAAAATGAATTTCATGGTTGGATTGTATAAGCGTTCAAGCAAAGAAATGTGAAAAAATAATATTCAGTTCGATTGCAGAGCTACATGTCAATAAAGAGGAAGCTATTATGTCGTACACTTTATAATCTGTATCAGCGATTTATTATCCCGCAAGTTCTCATTTTGTGTGAGATGTTCCGTCATCTTGAATTTGTTAAGAACATATTATGACTGTAACAAAGGTATTTGCAAAAGTTATGCTAAAGTATAAAATATTTATAAAATGAAAACCAATAAAATATTTGCTTCATAATCCCACAACTTATTCTTAACACGTATTTTCAGCTAGGCGGTTTGATGAGCCCGAGAAATGTCTTCTGTGAATTTGCTGTAAAGGATCTTAATTTCATTTATTGTTAATATAATAAGATTTTGCAGTTGTCGGAGATTTTTGTCTTGAAGTAATTTAAATACTTGATACACAAAGTGATCTTAGGTTTAATCTATCTTTTAAAATATTATTTTCTGACGTGTTTGACATGAGAAAATTAACATATATGTAAATAATATAGATATCAACAGTGAAAGACCGTGTATTTATTTGTAAAGGCCAATTTCTTTTAGGATTTTACTCTCATCTCCATGATCTCTTTTACGATTTTATTCGCATCTTTTTTACGAGTTTACTCTCAGCAATGGAGAAGTACCATTTAGAACAAATAAATAAAGTCATCAATTATTCCTAAAGACAAATATGAATAGTTATCTAATTTTATATGATTAAAACGTGAAGTCACTTTGTTGATCACTTGCAGTTTCTTATAACGTATACAAATACAAAGTATTTAAGATACCCGTTGAATTGCTTTTAGTTATAAAGTGTATATTCAGAAGAATTAAGTTTGCTTGCAATCAAATATGAAGTTTGCAAAGAAACTGAATGCCACGTAAGAAATTTAGATACAAAACATTTGCCTTTGCTATATCTTGTATTTTCTAGCACGAATCACGACGATTTTTTTTATTTATTAGAACGTGCCTTCTTCTGATATTAGGTAACTATACAGGACTGATATAAACATTTCTTTTCTTTAAAAGTTTTCAGCTCGATCAATCATCGTCATTAGTGAATAAACCTGCGGCATGTGTACTATTTCCCCTATGGCATGTGAATATTTGTATTGGAACATACATGTAACACATTCAATTAAAGCAAATATAGAGTAGATTCAACGAATGAGGAATTTCTTTAAAGTATAATTAGGATTTAGATATTGTTCGAGCCCCTTTTCTATTTTTTTCTTTTTTATCTTTTAAATGCAACACAAACAATAGCTAAACGTCTTATCGAAATGCAATATGTGTTTCAATAATTTATGTATTTGAAACGATAACCGTAATGATACAGACATTTTGGACCGTAAATAAAAATATAAAAGTAAAACAAGATAATTATATGAATTATCTTTATGTAATAATTGTTCTTTCATTGCTTTATTTAGTAAGGTTACCATTAATATAAGAGTTTGTCTGGTTACCTCTCATACCATTTATGCGAAAGTACAGTTGGTACAAATTCTATTTGTGGATAATTAATGGTATTTATTTAAAGAGGGTGTATTGTGCAATTGAATTTAACGCCAGTATATCAATTACGAGACTAGACTAGACTTGAATTGGTTAGCCATTGATAAAGATGTTTTCGAACCTATATTAAATTATAGGGTATTCAGTACATATAAAATATGTTAACTTATTGCAATATCCTTATGTTACTTATTGTTATTTCAATAGTTTAATGTATTTAGATTTCATGCTATTTACATCGACTAATGTGCTGACTTTGATTTTATAATTTAAAACAAATTGAACTTTCAGTTATAAATTAAATATTTCATACTCTTTTATCTCTAATGAAAATATTGATAATTATTATGATTAATTGGATGAAATGCAAAATGGTTTAAAGCTTAAAAAGGCTTTAATTAGAATGAAATACTTGTCACATCGTTTCATGAATAGTTGCAAAGAGCAAATTGTTTCTTTGTAGCAATAATTAAAAGTCATTTAAATATATATTATATTAGAAATTTGTTAGAGATGTTGAAAAGAAAAACAATACTGAAACGAGAAAAAAAAATGCTCTATTTTGGTTGATGGTTCAAATTATAGGTATTATGCAATTAAGCACTTAAATGAATATTTGTATAGTAGATGTTTAAATAGACTAAACCATATTGTGTTTTTTTCTTCAGACTATTTTTTCGGAATAAAATGTGATACTGGTTAATGGGCAATGACATAGAATGATTCACGTTAAAGTTTGACAAAAACACATTAGAATTTAAAATTGAGTAATTCAATCTGCTTAATATTTAAAATAAACCAGATATCCTGGTAATTTATTGCGTTATTTTTTACAAGGTTTTATGACATCTTTAATCGTAACGTGTTTTTTGTGAAAGTAAATATTGAAAATGTTATTTGATTTATTGCGTTATTTTTGACGTAGATTTATGAAATCTTTAATAAGAAAGTCATTTTGTTTTAAAATTAAAAATTATGAAATGTTATTTGATCTTAACTTCTTTGGAAATGAAAAAAAACTTTAGAATTAAATGTCAAGTTATACATCGCTCTTGGGTAATTATTTATTTATTATTTATTTAGAACAGGCTTAGATTCCATTAATTAAAAAGTATTTAAATATCATATGAAATACATTTTGATATTTACCGTAAATCACAGAAAATTTAATTACATTAACTTTAATTACTTTAATACATTACACCGCTTTACTCGCGTCACTTACACATTACACAACTTTACTTTGTCTTGATTTTAAAACATCACACTGCTTTACTTCAGCTTATCAAAAGTGGCTTATATGGTCTCACATTTGAAATGCACCCAGTGTTTATGGGCAAGTATTTCAAGTTTGTAGTGAAAACCAAAACCAAATCTTAAAGACTCTTAGTGATTTTGCCTAAAAAACATAAACTGTGATTATTTTCTTATTTAAAGTCTGCCTTATTTCAAATGTGATGATTGTTTTTCGACATTGCTATTTTGAAATTATGTCTTATAAAGCGTCTGAACATATTTCAATTTCAAATCTCGTCTTTTGCCAGATTGTTATTTAGATAAATTCAAAAAGACAGTTTCAATATCCTTTATATCGGTAAAATGTCTGAAATCCTCAATAGAAAACATGTATTTGAAAATTTGAATATTTTAACCATGTTATACATTGATGGATTTTACACGTTTTAAAATAACTGAGAGAAAAGAAACTAAGTCTATAGGCAATGATCCTTCTTCCAGACATTTCTTACTTGACAGAAAAAGCTTATCCTTAATTGCTTTCTGAATTATTGTCTGAACATTTATATTTATTTGTTTTAATGTCAGACAAGGGTTTTCTTACAGACAGATTTGAATATAATAATGTCACTGAGCGATAACATTTGAAATAAGTGGGATTCAAACTAACTTCTTAAGTGGCTTCAAATAATTGTTCATATTTTTCTCTCTCATGGTAACAATTGTTACAGTATAATATAATTATAATACATAGAAGATACTCGAGTTTTTTTTTTATCTAAATACAGGATTTATTTTCATCGAGTGGTATGAAAATAAATATTGCATTAGTGGCGGTAGCCACAAGTGAAATATGATTGTTGTTATACCACAAGATGGAAATTTGTCCTCTATTTATTAAATAAAAACTTGAATTTTCTGTTTGTTATATATAAACATGTTTTTTGACAATACAAAATAAAAGAATTTCCTTTAAATTTTGTCTACTGGCAAAATTTATAACAAAATAGTCAAGCCAGACCTCAGTGAAAATACGGAAAATATATTTCACTGCAGTGAAAAATAATTTTGTACAGTGAAATTTCGGAAAATGAAAACACTTGTGTCGCTGTTGTTTTTTAAGATAGGAAATTAAAGAAGTAAAACGTATAGAATTGTTTTTAATTTACTTTATAAGCAAATGTAAGATATTATGTTTCTCAAATATGTATATTTTCTTTTCAGGATTGTTTCTTTTTGGTTCAATTATTAACAACTTTCTTCTATCTATTGCACACACAATAACTTATTCTTCAATTTACTATCTGAGCTCATTTATCAAAACCGATGAAAATTTTCTAGAGCGCTGTTATTTTAGATCAATCATTCAAACACTTAATTCATATAAAATATAGCTACAAAGCCAATACACACGTAGAATAATGCTTGTTCACGGTCTTTTGAGAATTGCAAATGAAAATACAAAACTAAAAAAATGAAATTGCGTATTCTGTATTTCTAGAACAACGAACTCTACAAGAAATTTGCGATGTTTTAAAAGTAACATTGATACGAGAAATATTGTAACGATAATGGTAACTTGGAAAAATATTTCTTTAGTCTATAAAACAAAACGTTTTAATAGTTTATATTGTCGGAACATGCATCAAGGAACAAATGTTCTTTCTTTGTACACTATTTATAATGCTTAAGGTCAATTGGTGGCAATGCCAAAATCTTTTTAAAAGTCATGGAGGAAATCATGAATGTATATTATCTGTGGCAGTGAAGCAATAAAAAGATATCCCATCAGTATTACATGTACTTACGATGTAGCAAACGTTTGCGTATCAGCTAAAAGGTATTCATACTTTTTAAAACAATCATAATGTTATTTGCTACGTTTGTATTATAAACGCATTTTTCCTGTCAGCAAAAGATGAATTTTGCTATAATAAATATCAACTTGAAAAGTCTTTGTTTTGCAGTATTTGGCATTATGAAAAATATGCAAGAATTTCTTACAAAAAAACTGTTTAAAAACTTCAGACTGTCCCATTCCGTCAACTAATTGAATGCTAACGATACATTATAATTTGTAAATTTATCCTTAGGTGACACTTGTTATTAATAATTTAATCATGCTTGAACAATATACAATTGAAAACAATCATGATGGCATATTGTTAATTTTTTTTGACGTTTACCTATTTATATATTATTTGATTTTTAGACAGGCAGTGTGTTGGCAGTTTGTTATTTTGTTCATATATTTTACCGTGTATCTAAACACATTGTTCTTTTTTAAGAGTTGCACGTAAACATTATTTCTAGTACGAGAAGCATATTTACGGTATATAAATAACATATAGTAGCACAGAAAGTATTGTGCAATTTTCTGTTTTCTTTGTGTACAATCATGTTGATATCTACCAGTCATGAAACTTACAATAAGCTGTGTTTCAATAATCTTATACGAATATATGCCATGAGCCGATGACCCATAGAATTCTTCATATTTCTATTGTTCATAATGTGAAACTACTATATCCTACTTGTGTACTTTCCTTTTAGATCTACCTACAACACATTAAGTGCATTTAAAATCAGCACCAATATACAATTCTATAAAAATGTTTTTCAATTTTCTAAAAAATAATTTTCTCAGACGTGACATATAATGTTTTTGCAGTTTTGTAACCGGAATTCTCACCCGGATGTTTACGTTCACTTTTCAAGCAAGGATGTTTAAGACGCGAAAAGCAGTAAATGTAATAAACAACAAAATGCTCATATACCAATAGTCACTCTGGGCATGTCCTACGTTGCCAAAACGGCGCTAATTTCTTTTTATTATGAAAATGTACCACGTGATCTGACTTGTAATGATAACAATGTTTTTTACTATTATCAGAACAAAATGTTAAGTCACTTGCATTCACAGTAAAAAGACCTTTATCAAAACAAAATGTTTAGTCACTTGCATACTCAGTAAAAATACCTTCCTCTTGAAAATTAACATAACAACAAGTCGGAGGTGTATAACTATGAATTAACAACCGTACCATTTTTCATATAAATGTTTAAGACAATGGGTTAAGTTCAGTAATATTTAATAATATACTTAGAAAATAATTATAACGGTATACAGACTAATTATCACATGATTGGAGTTTTGATACGTGGAAATTGACCACGAAAGCTTGAGTTGGAATTTTTTTGCATGTAACGATGCATTTTATCGGAGGTATAAAGAAGAACAGCCAGTGTTTATTACCTGTTTAACATATGTTACTTTCTACCCTGTGTATAGTGGCAGAAACATAAGTCATGTTAGAATTTATTCTAGAAACAAAGATAACATTGTTTTTTTTTCATGCTGCAACAATAAATCACGTTCTGATGAAAGCAATAAATTTGCATTTGTCATCGTTAACATTTTCCTTTAACATAACACAATGTAATAAATCATTCAACGTAAACTTAAATTAAAATAAAGTGCTAGAAAAGGAATCTTTAACGATTTTGCTGCCAATTTGATGCACTTTAACATCAACAGATTGGGAAGGTAACGAAGCTTGTTTTAATGTAAGATTTGCATTCATTTGAATACTGCCTTGTAAAATAATAATTCAGTCAATCATTTCTATGAGAAATCCTGCAAATGAACTGCGTAATTCGGTCTTACTCATTGAGTTCAATGTACAATAAAATGTCTGCTTATTTCAAAAGAACAACGTTATTCTGGTAACCTTATTTTAATTAAGTTATGAAAACGTTGAATTAATTGTTTCAATATCAATGCCAGCTAATCAAATATTTACCTAATGCCATTGTGATAATCTAGCCACTACCTAGCACAGAATGCATTTTATGTTTGCAATTGGCATTGAATTCGCTTTGTATATTAATGATTTTATTTCTCTCATTAATTTGGTAATTTAATCAATTACACTTTATCAACTTCTGTAATTCAGATAAAAGCCATAAACCAATATCTCATATGTAATCATCTTCAAATATTGACAATGTATGCATTGTTTAATTAAGAAATACGGTTAATATGTTGATTGCAATGAAATATTTACAATTCCGATGACTGTCTGGCAATCTTCAATCAACCCATGAATACACTTTAATATAACATGCAACATTTTTGAATTACATTTCCGCAATGAAAACAAATGAGACAAATGCACAGCTTATGAATTATTCTGTTACTAACTTGTTTGGTTGGCAATCAATCAGTCTGGAAACGTTTCTACAGTCGCATTATTACTACAGAATATAGTTGTAAATACAAATAAACAAATAAAAAAAAAACATGCCGCAGTCTTAAAGAACAACTAAATAAGAAATAATTATGTCTTTAGTGAATACCTTATGCTTTCTAACATATTTGTAATTTTGCAAGACACGTTTCCAATGTTATCTGGAAATCAGATAATGTAGAAATGACGTACCTTCGATTGTTACAGTACACGCTCCAGATATTAGGTAATATAGCAACATTACGTCTGTTTCACTACCAGTTAACTAAAAGGTTTTGTGGAATTGTCACGATATAGAGATAATGATTAGGATTATCACAAGCTCTGAAATTTATCTCGTTGATAGGAATTTGCTTTCTTATCACGTAACAATTCCAGTGTTTGAAATCGTCTTTGTTTTCGGAATGCAATCAGACAATGTCAGCCAATATCGGTATAGTAAAGCTATTTTGTTGTAATTCTCAACTGTTATATGTGTGTTGATGCTCGTGGGTAAATGTCCAAGCTATTCAATCTAGTTAATGCTATTATTAAATTAATAATTCACTCTCAGGAAATCATATTACGAATAAATGTTAAATTCATAAGATATTATGTATATCAAATTAATGTCACACTTATTTGATCTAGCATCTGAAATAATAAAAAAATCTCCTGTTGGTGTCCGGTAGCGTACTTGATTTTATAACTTTATCTTATTTAATAAATGTTTGTTTTCGTTTTTATTAATAATTCGTCAGTGTAACTGTTACTATAAATAGAAAATCTGTTTCCGGTCTATTTAACTAAGTTTGGATAAGACAACTTTTTTGTTGTTGTTGTCCGGAGCTAGATGTCCACACATTTATTACGGTTTTTTTTGCAGTTCTACAATAGAGATCTTTATATGAGATAAAAAAACAACAAAAAATCATTATCATGACTTAGTTGTACGATATCAAGATTATTACATTACATAGACAACAACATGCACTTCAAAAACGTTATTGCAATTGCCGGCTTATTTATTCTTTCAATAATATACATGTATACAGTTGGTTTAAGCTGTTTATATTTTTCATCTTTACAAATCAGTCTGAACTTCCTTTTTATTTATGAAATATTTACTAATAGGAACGGAAACCCTGATTAGCGAAAACTCGGATATATGCAATAAACTGTAGTCTCCAATCTACAAAAGATGGTAAATATGTTGTGAAATACAAAGTGATATGTATCGGTATCAAGATAAATTTAATCAAAATGAACGAGCTGTCATAAAATTATGGAACACAAGTTATCACTGAAATTCACATTTTTGCCTGGCAAGAACTAAACTGAATGAATAAATTGTCTACATGCACGGAGCTATTTATGTTTACTATTTTGTCCATGGATCCGACTTTTATCAACAAATCCCTTCGATTTACAGCTTAATATATAAATTCGGAATCAAATTATCCTTCCGATTTTTATTATGTAAAGGCATATATTGGTTTTCCCTTCGGTTATTCGAAGCTAGTCATATCAATGAATGAGAACGAGAACAAATTTTACGCTTTAACCGCAGGGTGAGGCATTATAAAAGACAAAAAAATAAACTAAATTCGGTAATTTATTTCTGACATTTGTGTCTTCTACGGGAAATTACAAATTCTTTTGTAGTACGGCAACGCAGTGGGTTATGTATGTATTTTATTGCTGCACAAGACCGGTTACATGAATTCGAAAGCTATAAATAGATGACCTTAATTAACATTATGCAAATCCGAAAGTCTATTTATAGAAGTAAAAAATGGCTTAAGTACATTCCTCATCCCACCATAATTTAGGGGCCATACATTTAAAGTATTTTTTTATAGTAAGGTATTGTTTGACCCAATATTGAGTTATATTTGTCTAGGAATGATTGAAATGTTTCATTCATTTATCCATTTGTAATTTCGTAATTTAATTATTGCCCGCATAAATGTTTTAAATCTGTCCATTGATTCTAAGAAGCATTTTTAATTAACTATCTCTCTTTTATTCAATATTGTCATTACTAAATTTAGTTTTTAAGTATAATTATGCAAATTTAGATGATTTACAATCCGCAATAGCATTCTGAATATAAATGAATATTATATTTTCGTACATAGGAACGATAAGGCAAGGTATCTGTAATGAGCGCATTTTTTGCGAGCGGAGCTTTTTAATTTCTGCATGCAGCAACATTTGACTTGTGTTATTTAGACGTATATAGAGAAGTTTCTCAAGAAATTAAGTTGATAACATGTGCTGTGATATTGGTCCAATTTGGAAACTTGCCCGTACATGTAAAACCAGTCAGACCATCTTTTATGTTTGTTCATACTGGAAAGAAGCGAAACAGATCTAATGTCGTTCAATATTGTTGCAGATATATCGAAAGATTCGAATACAGCTAGATTTGTTGTACGTGTAAGACTAAATCACGCCCGCCAAACTGTCGCTCCACTTCAAAATTGTGGTGTACGGTAAAACGAGCGAACGGAATTTCCGAGATAGAGCGGAAGGCCGATTTAAACACCTAATTGTAAGTATTTTTTATGTTTTTGTCTTGTTATTCATTTAAGTTGTATTTTTTCGAAAAACGGAAAATGTAGTTCCGTGTAGGATTGATTTAGGGTTCCAATGATCTAAGCTGTTACAAAATAAAATTATATTAAGTCCGGGAGAACTTTTCTCCCTGACGAAGCGAACGATGATTGGTAGAATATTGAACTTCCCAACCATAAAAATGCCATACCCTTAGGATTTATTGAAAAAGTGTTTTAGTTAATTATCAACCCGTAATAAGAACTTGTTCTTCGTGCAGAATAAATTACTCCTGAAGGATTCTTAAATTTGTAAATCGATATTTTTCGAAAGTAGTGGAGCGAAAGGGCAAGAGATGGAGCAAAAGGTTCGATGTTGAGCGCAAGGCGATATTAATTTATTTGACGTATTAGGAGGAGCGTAGTCTATGATTTTTTACATATACAAGCGATCGAAGTTAATATAGACGTTATCAAGTCTTCATCATATCTTCCGCTCTATCTCGGAAATGCCGTTCGCTCGTTTTACCGTACACCACAATTTTGAAGTGGAGCGACAGTTTACTGGGCGTGTAAATTGTTAATCAAATTACACTTCGCCCGAGGATCGCACACGTTACCCCGGATTACAACTCCGATGTTCTCCTTATTGAGCTAAGCGGGCAGACTTGATAACTTAAAATGCATTGTGTTACTTTAATCAGTGCCCCTGATAAAAGTATGTGACGTCAGATGTTTTAAATCCCTTAGCGTGGACGTAAATTGTGAGTCCAGTGCGCTACTCACCTCACATCATCTGCCCTATTTATTAATTTACGATTTTTCATGTCAGAATATTTAAAGATGTGTTGCTATATAAACAGATACGTAGGGCTGTCAGTTGTTTCTAACGCGTACTTTCATAAGTTGAATTATACTGCCATTATATAAAGTCACCTAAGAAGTATGAATTGAGCAACAATACATTAACTATGAAACACTAACATTAATAAACATAATGGCATACGAAATAAGTGTTTAATTAAAAAAAATCGATAATTTTATATAAAGAGGGAATATACATTAAAAGTCGTGAACTAAATATGGCTTAATTCATTTTGGAAATGTTTACTTAGTCTTCGATTTTAAAATGAAACTGCATGTATAAAGAAAATAATGCTGATGGCCATTTAAAATGAAATAAATGCCTATCATGACGTTTTAAAGTGTAATTTTAGTTGACGTTTTTCTATATTTTCTATAGAAGAAATGTACTATTGTCATGCCCTCCCTGCCTATGAAAATTCGGAACAATTTCCTATTGTTGAATTGTTTCATGATTTTGCGTTTTAAGATGTAACACAATATGCTTCATTGACGCCGTTTTAATTGATTACAGTTAAATGGATTATCACCACGCATGTTAATTTGCTTTGTCTTTTATAGTCTTCATTACGGGCATAGCATATTATTTCAATATTTCATAGGTCCCAAATGTATTTAAGCATGACAGATAAGCATGATTGAGACAAATTGTAAGTGTGGTTTCTGACACAAAATGATATTGATCTCATGTCACATGCTGTTTCAAGATGGAGGCTTATTTGTGGAGAAGACAGGTATTCACCAGATGATTTTTTCTGGTCCTTTCTACAAGTAGTTTAGTTTAGAAAAGATGTTTTTGTGCTTCGCTTGTCAGGTCATTTAAAATGGTTAAATTATAATTGCATAGATCATACATCCATTTAATCCGTTCCCGTTGAGTATCAATACTCTCGTCAGATCGAACAAAAATGGAATGTTGAAAAGTACCGAAAAGTTATATTTTAAATGGAAGTTGAAATAAGGAGACGTGAAAAAATAAGTGAAAATCTCAGCATGAGTTATTTCAATCTGAATATGTCCCGTAAATTTTCATTTATCAAAGCCCAATTTGTAGTTATGTCTTATATATCAAACGAAACATTTTAGGTGTTATTTCTGGAAACTAAGAGCATTTTAAGCGATGCTAATGAAGCGTTAAGTGTTACTTTATATATAAATGCGTACAATCAATAGAAGACATTATGATTGTAAAATATTGTCATTAACCAATATAATTCTTAGGCAAGGCAACGTGGCCTTACTCAATATCTTTAAAGACAAATTTAACCACGGGCGCCTTTCAAATTCAATGCAATCAATTGATAAAATTCAATTCACCAGAGCTTCCAGTAAGTTATGATGAAAATTCATTTTCATTTGATTGGTTTCTTTACAGAAGAAAAATTAAGTCATGGAGTACAATTACATTATGCAGATACATGTATATGTTTTATCACTAAATACAATGTAATTAGTCTTTGTCAACAGACATAAGAATACGTTAATAGAATAAAATGTAGTTAAAACAATTAATGTCAAATAACAGTAATTATTATCGATTTAAAATTAATATTAGAAACCAGCGAATGCAATTCTATCAAATATTATTTTTAGCACTTTTTTGATCAAGATAGTATTAAATAATAAGTTGATTGTTGTTGTTTGTTAACTAACAATTTAAACGTTCCTGCATTTTCAAAAAAATACTGGAAACATAAACCATACTTTTATCCTGGCAAATGAATAAACCAGATCTTTTCACTATTCACTTCTGTGTTGATTTCTGTTTTCTAAAAAACGAGTTCGTAGATACTTAGTAAAAAAAACAATTTGAATATATTAAAGATGATAATGTCTGCTTACTTCTGTTATATTTAATTAGCTAAGCGGTAGGTAAATTATTTTAGGCGACCCATATTTGTCTGATGGTAGCAATGTTTATACAATAAACAAACGGTGTCCAAACAGATGTACCTGAAGGAAATGCAAAATTCAAAACGCAAAAAAAAACAGAATTAATTCAGACCAGCGTAATATACTGATAAATTAATAAATTATTTATATAATGAAGTAATTGCCAGTTTAGTTATAATCATATCAATTGTAAACGCCTCAAATGTTTTGATCGCAGGAAACAATAGAAATAGCCTGCAAACATTCCGAAGTCTGGTAAGAATTTAACAAATGTTTGCTTTTTACATAATCTCATGCTATTGTTACAATAAGGCAATATATGAATATTGATTATAACGTTAGATATTCCCCTTACAATTAACAAGAAATGATGCTATGAAATACAGAAAGGAGCTAAAATAGATTTTATTAATTAAATTTCGATGAAGGTGATGGATGATCATCGGACCATTCAATTTTGCTTATCTTATCACCAATTACATTAATTTTTTTTCTGTGATAAAAAATGAAATAATAAATCATTTAAAGAGAGTTTTTTATACGGCAAAATTGAAAGCATTTTCATTTGACTGAGACAGCATAGTGTAAAATTTGTTACGGGATCTTTGAAGCAAGCAAAACACAAGAATAATGTCCTGCTGATAGATCTTCAAGGAATTATATGATCTGTAAAAAAAATGAAAATAACATCTTTGATTATGTACATTTAACATCATCCTGCTGAATGTACTAAATCATATTGGTCTGATTAATAATCTGAAAAACACCAATCATTTTTCCTTGACACTTTCAAATAATGAACTGACAAAATAACCAACAGAGCAGAAAATGACCAGACGGCCCGGAAAAGCCGATTTATCTTGGTATGTACTGGTGACAAAAGTGCCACAAAGTTACAACCAGCGGACAAAGGGTTAATGTTTTCTGAAGAAAACAGTCTGGACTATGTGGGTATTAACACAGCTATTGCATTATAATAAAACTTTGCACGATCTTAGAATATGATAGCAGGAAAACAGGAACAGGAGAGTCACTGAGTTCGTTTTCGAGTTACCGCTGAAAAGAAGGAAATAATAAACTAAGCTTCTATTTAAAATGATTGGTTAACACTTGCTCCAATTCATTTTAAGAAAAATATATGTATACAATACATTTTATACAAAACGAATTTCATATTATTTCATGGTTTTCCTTGCAACCATAATGTTTATGGCTGTAAGTATGTCTGTTTTTTCCCAAGGTTGTTAGAACTTATGTTTCCTAGATTTTCCAAATTTTAAGTAACCTTTCATATTTGCCTTTCATTCATTGATTTTTAGATCCGTAAGTCATCCAAGTGTACGTTCAAATTTAAGTCCCCAGATTAATCTGAAACATGGAAAGAAAATGTCCCATTTTACTATAGCAGAACTGGCAGTAATTTTAATCCTCTTTTACTCTCACTGATCTTGTTATCCCGCTAATCGTAAAGGATTAGGTTTAAACATTCATAAAAATTGAATCAATATTTTAACGAAAGTAATAACAAAAGTAGTAGTTTTTATTTGTTTGACAAATAACTGAAATATTTATAAAGTTGAGGGGATAAACACAACTGAAATACGATACGTGATTTTAGAACAGGCATTGATCATTTATTAAAATAACGAATGGGCGTTTATGGCCGGGTAGTAAGGGTCATTGACTTAAAAACACTTGCCTCTCATCGTCGTGGGTTCGAATCCCGACAGGGACTTTGCATTCGTTCATGTGGGGAAGCTTACCAACTAGCTAGCTTACGTAACGTCGGTGGTTCTACGTAGGTGTCTGTGCCTGAGATAATGAACGGAAGGCATTTGACGTCTTCCTCCACCAGTAAAGCTGGAACGTCGTCATATGATCTATACTGTGTCGGTTTGTCGGTCCTATCAAACAAACAAAAGAACGAACCGAAAAAACTCCTTAAACTCTAACATTTAAGATAAATGGTGTTACATTTCAGTTATTCATTTGTAACAAGGTCATGGTATACAACCAGAACAAATTTGAATTACCTATAGTGTCTTTCATTTCATTCATTACTCTTTACATATAAACCATGAAAAAAAACAATATAAACAATTAATTGATTCCTAGCCAAACGGTTTATTCCTATAGAACTCGTTATTTATATATATATTGTGTCGTCCGATAAAGGGAATATTACTAATTAAAATTAATGTGGTAATTCGTAATAGTAAGTGTTAATAGTTACAACATCAACAACAGCAGCAGCAGCAGCAAAATTCGCTTAATGTTTATGTCAATGTAATTAGAAATATCCATCACGCCAAAATTCAAGCTGTGTATACCTTAAAATAAAAGGAATCCGAAAACAGCAGTTACAGTTAAGGCGTTATGCAGTCGACAAATCATCTAAGTATGACATTGCATTGTATAGTATAGTCCAAAACCAACGCCACAGAAAAGAGAAACACTTTAATCCATAGCTTATTGGGGTATGTTATAAATAAAAGGCTTATCAATTAACAGACGTTAATCTTTAATCTTTCTTTGCGCAGATCGAGTTCTCACTAAAACATTTACACATAATTATCAAATGATTATCAGAACAGCCATGTAAGCAACTTTTATGCCATACTTTTTCTTATCCTCTTTTCAAATAAGTAAAGTTTAAAGATTTCTTACTCATGTTAACTATTATTAAGAAATGTACAGTCATTTGTTGCTCTGTTAATCGTGTTAAAATGCGTTGCCAAGAATAAAAGAACATCTCCGCATGCAAACATTTAACATCAAAGCATGTTTCAAACTTGGATAAGTATGCATAATTCGACTAAGAAACAAATCTTAATCAATAATTATTTTAAATGATAATAAACAACATGCAACACAGCAGTGCTTTCGATTTAATGTAACGCTTAATTGAAATTCTTCTATTATTATAAGGAACTTATTATTTGCTTTTTGTTAATAAATTAATTTTAAGCCTTAACAGATTTCAAACCGTAATAACTAGTTTTTCTATCACTGACGTTCATTTTACTTATTTGGATGTAGTTCAACAAATATCTCATCACTATTTTGAAAATGTATTTTAAAGTAAAATATTTTGAAGTGAACAAAGAAAGTACACTTACATCCCACATTTTACATCCGAAATTGGGTCAAACTACGCAAAATAGCCTTAACTGTGATAATCACACTGTAAAAATATGGTGACAAATACTGCAGAATAAGCAACATGTAAATTATTTCTTGAACAAAAATCTAGTACATCTTTCTTAAGTTTTCTTTTCTATAATATTCCAGCTCATATCGAGGCATGCAGCTTTAATAATGAATTTACAACTGTTTTTCTTTCAGAGTGAACATTTGGTTAGACCAAGTATGTAACGGGCGTTCTTACTTGTATATACTTTGGTATACCCGATAGATGTGAATGGTGCTAAAATGGATGTTATCATTGCAAAAAGAATGACCGTCACGGATAAAGCATTGCTAAGATTCCATGTATTTCAGTTGTGTGATAAGCGCAGTTAGAATTTATGTTGATCTTAAAAAATACAAAGTAATTTTCAATTTTCGTAGAAGTGCACATTTAGCATAATTATACATTGCATTTCAATACAAGTGCATTCTTTATTTCAATCAATTTCTTGTTTTGCATAATAATTCACTTTCTAATGTGTTTGCTTGATTACAAAAATGAACGCCTCGGGAGACATAATGTATTTTCTTGATTTATGATTCTGCAAAATGCCAGTTGGTTTTGTATCTTTTTCTTTATGTGTCTGAAAGCTTGTTTTCTTTCGAGTTTAATTATTATCTATTTCATGCTTTTTGGGACTGGTGTTGTTGTATTGATATTTGTTATTTTTAAGAACATAGCTCAAATGTATTTTTTCATGCCTAGATAAGATTGCATTTAAATAAGTTTGAAACAAACACGTTTATTATGAAAATCATGTTATCATCAATCGTAATATAGAATGTATATACAGTTACGTATAATATCCTTTCATCTCGTTTATGAAACATATCAAACTTTATATTTTTCATAGAATAATACATGGTACGACAAATGCCTGTAGAAAATCTGTTTAAAGTGCATATATTGTGAAATAATACACGCAATTGTCTCCGTCTGTATATTGAACGTAGAATAATTCATGTGTATGTATATAACAATGTCTTGTTACTGTTGATTTAGCGATTTAATCTTTAACTTATTTTTCTGTTGTTGGTTTTGTTGTTTTCTTTTACTTAAAATGATTCGCATATCCTTAAGAAATGTTCAGACACCTTTCCTTGTCATTGAGTTTTGTCACATCGTCACACATTGTATAACCATTAACCTTTTATCAGTTCCTTCGTTTTGAATATTACAACTGGCTTATTATAGCTTTTGTAAATGACTATAACTGTAATTGTGTGCCATTTATTTAAACATGTTTATTACATACTTTTAAATGAAAAATAGAGAAACATTGATGAAATAAAATGCGCATTTTTATTTTCCGTATTTTCACTGTTATCATTTATTTTTCACTGCAGTGAAACATAGTTTTCTTATTTACACTGGTGTCTTATTTTCTTCTAAAATCGGCCATTACTGACATTTTAAGAGAGGTATTTCAAATTGTAATGCCAAAAAATAAAAAATATATAACAAACAGAATATTCAAGGATTGTTTCTATAAATACAGGATTTGTTTTACATGGACTGGTATGAAATAGATATTTCGTCAGTGGCGGTATCCTCTATTAATTGAGTTTAATGTAGTTTTTTCTAGAAAGCAATTTTAAACGTTATTCTGGTTTGGCAGTGGAACTGCATTGTATTAAATAACCCTTGCAAAGATCAGCATATTTCTCTGGAGCATTTGAACGGTTTTTTGAAATCATACATGCCAATTTGATGAGGTGTTTAAAAAAATTAAATGAATGCATGAGTGTTTTGATACTAACGATGCTTCTGTTTCTTAGTTGTTTAGTAGTTTACATTCGCGTTATGTATTTATTTTCTGTATATTAAAGTTATTGAATTTGATATATCTTATTTAGTTGTATAAGTTTAAATAAACACATTCAATATTTTATATATCCTGATATATTTTTTTATCTACAAATAGTCAGACCAGAACTTATAAAAGAGGGAATTAAGACTAGTCTACATAAATTCCATTTATAATGACAACTTAAGCATGTCGGATAAATTGTTTTTTTATATTGATGTTTAAATACCAATCGAACATTTCAATCAATAAAGTTAGTCGATTTTACTTTAAATGTAAACTAAACATTATAACAAATGTTCAGGTGCAATACATATGTCCGTCTCATGTTAAGTACCAGGGTTCATCAAATCAAAGGGTAATTTTTCAAACATTTCAGATGGAATTGATTACTTACTGGCTAAATATTTAGTTCTGTAATGCTACTCCGTTCTTGTTAAAACGTTTTATTATTAAACATGGTGGAAGTTGAATTATTAAAATCAAGACATTTGAAACGTCTTTAACTACATGTAATTTAATCATAATTATCATTATTCTATACACCTTTGTTAGCAAAGTAGGTAATTATTGTTGTTGAAATTAAGTATATATTACACCAATAAATACATAGGACCATCCCTTCGCATAACCAACTGTTGAGTGTAAGTGCTTTTGACGCCTTTGACAATCAGACAAAGAAAGATATATGAGATATTATAGATCTATACTACAGAAATAATATGATAACAGCTCGTTCCATTATGCAACCAATGTATAACAATTATATGTCTTCTTTTTGTCGTACTTGCTTAACAAATGTTATCACGATACAGACAGACATGACAGAACGTATATAATTATGATATATATCAGTTTGCAGAATTCCTAGTCGAAACGTTAAGGTAGTACTTGTAAATGCAACTTAAACGATTGAAGATATTTTGTTTAATATAGGTAATAGGATCTTTGCCAAAGCAGGTAGCTAATGCAACAACAGCAACATAAAATTCGCTTCCATTTAAACTTGCCTAATGTTGAACAAATATTTCTTAATTATCTTAACTACCTTTTAGTTATGAGTTGTTTTGTGGATCATGTTGGAATACATTACTTACATACATCAAAGAAGTTATCAGAAGTATCAACATGCACACATGTTACATTTAGTTCGTCACATATTGCCTATCTATTTTGTTTAAGTCAATCGGTTGTATGATTTTGCATGTCGAAGTTTTGAGAGGCTAGAAACGATACATTTGTATGTAAGTTTTAAAGGAAAATATTAGTGGAAAGCTGTTATATTGTTGGTGTTGTTATTTTGTTTGATTTGTGTAGCAAGTGAAAAAATCACAAATGTAGCAACTGAAAAAATCACAAATCAAAATTTTAATATATTTTTGAAAATATTGTGAATTTAATGCAATCACGTGATATATTTTATCAATAATTTACCCTGTATTTGCAATGCCTAATAATACTTTATCTCATTCTTATTCTAGTAAATGTAACTAACCCGACAGTACACATTAGTTGTTTTGTTATTTGCTTTGTCTGCAAAATGTTATTTTGGTATTAAGAGACAATCGCATTATTAAGATTTATTCTTATTTGTCTGAAACTTCAGTTCGTTTCCGGTCTGATTGTGCCCCATAACATTCTGTCCAGAGTTGATAGCGTAATATTTTTCTTATTTCCTGATGCAATAAGTTCAGTTGTTTCTTTTTCCTTAAATCCAATTCTGTCAAAAACCTTAGCTTTTTCCTTTAAGCAAGTCATTATAATTACTTTCACCTTTAGCAGAATTGTTTTATCAGCACTCTAATCTTGAATTATTCCAAAATTTAAACCTATCACGTTACAAACTATCGGAATAACCGTCCAAATTTATAATCCTGTCAATTGCATACTAATAACACACTCAGTGCATATACTAAATGAATCTTTTATAGCGTTTTGTAATGTCCAGTAAATGTAAGAAAATAATGTAATATTTAAAGAGTGACGTAAATAAGGTCATGAATACTATAAGCGCAATTGTCTTGGATTTGCACATGATTGTACTACACGGGACTGTTAAAACTGCTTATTCCTAAAAATCATTATTAATAACAATGTACATGTACAGTGTATCAAGACAATATAAAAAAAGAGGCAAATGTTTAGTTAAAATTCAATGCTCTCAAATGTTCAATTACACTGTAAGCTAGAGTCATTTACAGTCTGAATACATTTTATCACGTTACAGAATATTCCATCGTATAGAATCATAACATAATTTTTATTAGCTTAAGCTTTGTTTATATGCCATTTCCGTAGCATTATTTCATATTAAACACAATATTTCATATATCCTGATATATTTTCTTATCTAAAAATAGTCAGACCAGAACTTATAAAAGAGGAAATTAAGACTACATAAATTCCATTTATAACGTATAATAAAGCATGTCGGGTAATTTCTATTATATTGATGTTTAAATACCAAGCGAACTTACATTTCAATCAACAAAGGGAGTCGATTTTACTTTATATGTAAACTAAAAATTATAACATATGTTCAGGTGCAATACATATTAATATATTTCCATCTCATGTTAAGTACCAGGGTTCATCAAATCAAAGGGTAATTTTTCAAACATTTCAGATGGAATTGATTACTTACTGGCTAAATATTTAGTTCTGTTATGCTACTCCGTTCTTGTTAAAACGTTTTATTATTAAAAATGGTGGAAGTTTTATTATGAAAATCAAGACATTTTAAACGTCTTTAACTACATGTACTTTAATCATAAATACACCTTTGTAAGCAAAGTAGGTAATTATTGTTGTTGAAATCAAGTAAATGTTACACCAATAAATACATCGGACCATCCTTTCGCATAACCAACTGTTGAGTGTAAGTGCTTTTGACGCCTTTCACAATCAGACAAAGAAATATATATTAAATATTATAGATCTATACTACAGAAATAATATGATGACAGCTTTTCCATTATGCAACCAATGTATAGCAATTATATGTCTTCTTTTTGTCGTACTTGCTTAACAAATGTTATCACAATACAGGCAGACGCGACAGAACGTATATAATTATGATATATATCAGTCTGCAGAAATCCTAGTCTAAACGCTCAGGTAGCACTTTCTTGTAAATGCAGCTTAAACGATTAAACATAATTTGCTTATAAGATAGGTAATAAGATCGTTATCAAAGCAGATAGCTAATGCAACAACGGCAAAATGAAATTCGCTTCCTTTTAAACTTGTCTAATGTTAAACAAAGATTTCTTAATTATCTTAACTAACTTTCAGTTATGAGTTGTTTTGTGAATCATGTTGGAATGCATTAATGAACATACATCAAAGCAGTTATCAGAAGTCTCAACATGTCAGCACATGTTAATTTAGTTCCGTCACATATTGCCTATTTGTTTTGTTTAAGTCAATCGGTTGTATGATTTTGCATGACCAAGTTTTTAGAAGCAAGAAACGATACATTTGTATGTAAGTTTAAATGGAAAATATTAGGGGAATGCACTTCAAGATAAAGCAAAAAGGGACTTAGAACTAGATTTTATAAGTATAGTTTTTTATTTGCGATAAACTGAAATGCAGATTTTTATTGTTGCTTTTTGCTGTTTTTGTTGTTGTTGTTGTTTTGTTTTATTTTTGTAGCAACTGAAAAATCCATAAGACTTCAAATTTTAATATATTTTTTAAAATATTTTAAATTCAATGCAATCACGTGATATATTCTATTCTACATCATACTGCTTTAAAATCGTTTTCGATTACTATAAGCAGGTATACATTGTATACATTTAAGAAACAGCTTTAAGATACAAGGGAATCCGGGAACCAGTCCCTAGCTCTTATTGAATAGACCCCTTGGTTCTTTTACATGCCCAGTGTATAGCACTGATACTTGCGAGGATTACCTGGATTTCTTACCAGTACACCTCTAGGTAGGTGGGAAACACTGAAAGTGTCTCTGAAAAATCCCAAGGGTGTAACCCAGGATCGAACCCGGGACCTCAGGAGTGATAATCAGTGGTTTAACCAACTGAGCTATCGCGCCACCTATATTTTATCCATAATTTACCCTGGTTTTTTTCTCCATGCAAAGTACATGCAATACTTTATCTCATCCGTGTTCTAGTAAATGCTACTAACCAGACAGTACCCATTAGTTGTTTTGTTCGTTTGTTTTGTCTGCAAAATTTTATTTTGGTATTTGCAGACAAACGCATTATTGAGATTTATTAAAATACAAAACCAATATATAATTAAAGTGTCATTATACCCGTGCATGTGTAAATGGTGCTGCACAAGTAAAAGACAAGATGTCTTTGCATTTTGTCATGATTGTGTTTAATTGTTTATTTCATCATGCTAAAAAATCAATAACTCACTAAACCCACGATATTTCTATAACTACCGTTCGTAATGTACCAGGGGCTTTGGCATCCGAAACAAGTTTTAAGGAAGTTTTTATTGTTAGTATTGCAATTGATCAATTATTGGTCAATCACCATTTTGATAGTCAATCTTTTGAAATATATAGCTTATGTCATATAAATATGAGCAAAATGTCACTTTATGTTATGACCATGTTAACGGCTGCATTAAGCTAGGTGGTAGTAATTATAATGTTTTTCTTTAATCTAATAAACGGCTTAATCTATTTCCAAGTCGAGATGACGGAATTTATTTTAAATAATACTCAACGGTTGGCTATTGAAAGCGGTAACACAAAACTCCATCCAAAGTGTTAAAAGATCCATGTAAAGTACCTTGTATGAAATACGAATGAGATTGGCCACGTAAAGTACCAAGTATCAAAGACAAATGACATCGGCCTGTCAGTGCAGATGCTGGAATAAACTATAGAAAACCACGACGGACCAATACTGAAGTATAGAATTTACGTATACTGTAAAATAACTTGAGGGGCATACCATGTAGACAAAGTGTAATATATCATCACGACACATTCGTAGCAATCTATATTAAATCAGCTTTTATCTTTTAGAATATTTATATTTAGTCCATAAACAGAAACAAGTGTAACAAAAAGCAACGCTGAATTTAGATCATTATCTCTGTCTTGTACACATTTTTATCAGGCAATAAGAATGTCATTGTGGTCATGCTTACCATGTCTATGAGAGATAAGAGTTATTTTTAATAATTGATGTATTTTTCAGGATCTTATAATATGACAACAGACGAATTTTAAACGAAAAACATAAAAGGATCGCCGAGCTTGTTTTCGAGTTATCTGACAGGAATTTACTAATATAATTATTATGTGCTTACGAAGGAAAAATAAAATTATCATTAGTATTTTGAAATGTTTCGTTTAATTGTACAATTACTCATTTTAAAGAAGTATTATAAATACAATTCATACATGTTTAAAATAAAATGAATGAATTGTATTTGTATGACTATAGGTGTGTCTGTACTTCTCAATTGCAATTACAACATTTTAATCACTTTTAAAACTAGATTACATTTTACGTTTGAGAACTTCCCAAGTATTCTTACAGGTTTACCTTTTACCTTTCATTTATTGATTGTACAAACATATAAATCATCACAAAATATATATGAAATAAACTCTTGGATAAAACACTGATCTGCGAACTGAAACATGAAAAGTTTAAGAAAGTCGATTTTACCACATCAACGGTATTACACAAATTGGCAGGTATTTCAACCCTTGTTTTACTCCCCCGTTCATTGGTATGCATATTTAAATGTAAGATATTAATAAGCTGAAAAATCTACAAGATTTATTCACAATACCGAATTTTAGTTTACAAATTACAGAACTACTAACAAAATTGATAATATATATACAGCTGACATATAGTGAATTTAAATAATATTAAGTAAGTGTTTTACAACAATTAGCCATTTATTATCAGAACGACATAAGGAAACGTGAACTTTTTCAGTAATAACGTTTATGTTACCAAATTTAAGCAGGCTTTTATTTACATCCAGGTTATTTGATGTCCGACATTTTCCTTAACTTTCATTTTCTTTTGCCATATAAAATGTCTGATTATTGATAACATAAAGTTAACATAAAAAATCATCTCAAACAGCACGAACGCAAAGGGCTAGGATAAAACGATTTTGCAGGAAGCCATTTTGTTAGCCATCAAGTTAATTATCGTGAGCCGAACTCTTTGCGAACTCTTTGCGAAAATAATTTTAATTGCATACACAGCCAAACATGTAACCTTTGTTACGTCAACAATATAATTATATTTTCATTAACACCATAATATATTATCACATTCATCATACAAAGATCAAAGTCAAAATAGTGAAATGACAGACCCCCAACAATCATTTATATTTGTTTATGTCTCATTGCATATTAAAATGTAATTATTCTGTAAAGTTAAAAGCAATTTAAACAAATAATGTGCTTGGCATTAATCAGATAAAACGAGCTGTAACATAAATAATTTAAGACTTTTACAATATTTACTTCGGTTCAAATAACTGGTTCAACATTTCGCACTGACACAATATCGATGGTCGTTCCTTAACTTCTGTAAATTTTATATAATTCGCAAGGCTGTCTTGGGACAAATATATGAAATTGCTCTTTATGCTCCTTTCTTTCTGAAAATACATTTTTGTTAATATAAACAAACTGATGTATTAATTATAATCGTAGACATTTATCAAAACTAAATACAGACGGGTGTCATTAAAGTTGAAATGGTGTATATCAGTGAAACTACATAGTTAAATCGCGGCGACGTCGACAAAAAACATAAAACAACATCATCGATACATTGAACGTAATATTTGTGCAATTTTCAAATGATAAGACCCATCCTAACACATTATTATCAGCACCACAGAAATTAAATATCTGGTATGACTATGTTTGTTGCGATGCGTCAATAGAATTTCCATCACAATGATTATACATACTATTATAAAAATCAAATGAAAATACGTATATGCTCAGTAAAACTCTTCTAAAGTCACATTGCTAATGCTTATCAAAGAGGGCATCTGAGCAAATGTAATGATGTTTTCCTTTTTCATTTCTGATCAACGTTTATCGAAAAACTTTCACTCATGTAATCTATCATTAAGTTATGTGTTTTTTATGTGCATCGTGTTGGAATGCATTAATAATCAAACATGAAAGAACATCTCAACATGCAAACATTTTATATCAAAGTCTGTTTGAATAAGTAAGTATAGTTAATTCAACAGAGGAAACAAAATCTTAATAATTACATGAAATAGTAAATGTATCATCTAATAACGAAATACTGCCTTCGATTTTGAAAAAAAAAAGAATAAATAGACTAATACTCATTTTCGAATTAGGCAGCAATTTGTCTTGATGTTACACGCCAATAACATGATTTACAAATAACAGTTAACGCACACTTCTTTAGAAAAAGTGTGTGCAATATCAAATAAAGCACAGTAACTTTTATGTTAGTCCACTTGAGACATGAATAACCCTGACCTTGGACACAAAAGAAAAAACATACTTGACTATATCAAATAGAGAAAATAAGAATCAGAAGACTAAATCAAAGCTCAGAAAGAAAGGTAACGAATCTATTCAGGTTTGGGACGTACGTGTTTTTTAAACGTTTTAATAATTTTACAAAATGCATTTTGTTGCAGTGGAGCACAACCTGTAAAACTCTTTTTTCCTATGTATCGATTCTCGTATCTTTTATCAATTTCAAGTCCCTGGGAAAATACTAAATAATTGTTTCAATTAAAATAATTCTTTATCTTTTGCCATCTGCTTACAAAATTCTATTCAAACGACGGTTATCGTAACAATCTGGAAATAAAGTGATCCCTCGGAAGCATCAATCACAACAAAATTACATGAAAATTGCAGACTCGGTTTGATTGAGTCTGTACATGAGAGATAATGAATACGTGCAACATCCCTCACGCCTCCTAGCACCGGCTTGAGTGGTACTCAATTCTCAACACTTAATAGTGCTGGCATCAATGATCCCGAAGGACCAGAAAAATAAAACAAAACTGAAGTAAAGTACGGGGCAACTTTTTACAGCTGCCACACAGCACTTGACACCTGCTTTTGTGAAGTATAAAAATCTGGAAATAAAGTGATCCCTCGGAAGCATCAATCACAACAAAATTACAAGAGAATTGCAGACTCGGTTTGATTGAATCTGTACATGAGAGAAAATGAATACGTGCCACATCCCTCACGCCCCCTAGCACCGGCTTGAGCGGTATTTCTTGTGACAACGATGTTATTCTGTGTCTGTGACCATTCAACCAATCAGGAATATCCACCATATTTCTGATTGGCTCTCGCGTTTTTTGGGTTAACAATTTTAACAAAAATCAAAATTTGGTAATTTACATGAGCCATAAATAGTAACCGATGCTATATTTAAATTCCATGTCTAATTAATAAAAAAATAGATTTATATCTATTATGCGATGAAACAGTTATAATATACCGAATTCAACTGTTGAAGAAATATCGAGATAGCATGGCTCGGTTTTTTTTTTCTACAGAAAACGTTCTCTTATTCGATTTAACAAGAAACATTGACATGTGTTCTTTCGTTAACAATTACGTTGTTGCTAAATTCTTATTGAAAAACACTGATCTAATAATGTGAAATATATTAGTTAGGTCATAAAGGGATATATCTATCGCTTAAATCGTTAGCACTAATTAAAGATTTAGATTTAAAGCTCACACAAGCATTTTGTTCGAATCCATTTTGCCATAAATAGACTATCTACGTATTCTTGTAAATCCGATATCTTTCAGATTTTTTTTAACATGCAGTTTTTACTTTTCTTAAAATGCATTTATAAACTTTATGTTCTGTAATTCTTGCTAAAATGCATCAATAAACAGACATCAAAGAAGTGTTAAGATGTCTCAAGATGCAACAACTTTACATCAAAGTTGGTCTGAATATGTGTAAGTCAGAGTAATTTCATGCAATGAGCTAATTTACTGAACACAGACAAATTAAAAGAGTAATTCATCTCAAAGATAACTTCTGAGATTGTCATTTGGGTATGTCATTTCTAGTTCCTACCATTAAAAGTCATTCTTGCACGACTATTATTATTTCTGTAGTATTCAATGTTAATAAGATAAAAATTAAATGCTATTTTCACAACAAATAAAATAAGATGTGCTAGACTTTCCTCATAATCCTTTAAATCTTTAGCTTGAGCCTTTCATTTATAGATTTTACAGATGTATAAATCATCCCAAAATACATATAAACTTAAGTCTTGGGATAAAACACTGATCTGCGAACTGAAACTTGAAACGTTCAGGGAAATCCGATAATACCGTAACAGAGCTATCACATGAATCGGCAGGAATTTCAATCCTGTTTAACTCTTCTGTTTATTGTTATGCGTAAAAATGTTGGGTCTTAAGTCTTAAATCAATCCCGTGAATTCATATATTAAACAAAATTAACTACAACAGAGTTTATGACATACAAATAAAACTACAGTATGATAAGTTTTTTTATCAAGAAACGACCATTTACGCAACATTAAAAATATCATATGTAAAATAGTATTAAGCTACTAAAAGGGGTCTCGTCTGGGTTTCGTTACTTATAGATCAACTTTAATCTATTTCGTAGATTATCTGTATAATTTAAATGTATCCACTAGAAGAAAGTTTTTTACAACTTATTCAAAACTTAATTTTCTACACTGTTCGAAATTTAACTTTAAATCTTATCAATATAGTTGCCAAATAGCTGTACCTACAAATAAACGAAATAAAATCACAGGAATCATTCTCTATATGCGGGATCCTGATAAGAATGAGCAGGCACAATGCATACTACATGTACCTGATACATAAACCAAGTTCTGGTATAAAATACAGTATAGGCAACTTGAAACTTTCACTTCAGTTTTGTTATATTTTTCAAGTCTTTCAGGATAATTGATTTCAGCACTCAAGCGAGTGCTTAAGAGGGGGGTGGGGGCGTGATGGATTTCGCACTATTTCATAAGCTTCATGTAAACATTTATGCAATTTTTATGCATATTTGCTGTGATTTAAGATTCCGAGGAACACCCTTCTTCCAGATTTAAAGTTAGATTAAGGGGAAATCAATTCTTTCAGATAACTGTGTTTTGTCTTACTTGTTTTTCTTTTCTGTTTGTTTTATATGCAAACTGTGTTTAATGAAGCGCATTTGTAATACACTTTCCTTCTAAGAATGAAATAGATGTTCACTTAAATTGCAAATGATAAGAACATTTCTTTTTTCTGCTTCTTCCTACCAAATTGAATGGCAAACCAATTATTAAAGAATTGTTTTGACAATCAGACATAGTGCTACGTATTTACACCAATAATTAATATATTTTTTCTGATTTATTGTACTTGCTTTACAAATTTACCCAATATATGAAACACAAGATTAACAATGAAGGCGGCGTTCAATGAAAGCAACTGCACCACACGACCAGGTAATAGTGGACCGCCGGCAAAGAGCCTAGCAGGTCACAAAACAAAACAGGAAAGGACACACGGCAATACAACAACGGGGACATACTTTCAATAATACATAAAGAAAATAATAAAAGCCGACAAAGAAGTTAAAGACGACGATTAAGTAATGGACCTAAACAAGTAAATGGGTGTAGGGGAAGATGACTTGAGGGCCGCGGAAGGGGGTTGGGCAAAATACTGTCGGTAGACATAAACTAAAAGATAAAATTATATATATCTTTAAATCTTCCTAGCCCCAAAAATAGTATATATAGATTAAAAGTGATATTTCGTGTTATTTTCAGTTGATAAAACCATACAAAAGTGGCACTCTTTTTCCACATTTACTCGTTCCAAAGTGTGTTTATTTACACATTTCAAATTGAAGTGTTCTTGTTATTCCGGAGATGAACACTAATATATAAATGTTACGGTTTAAGCGTTATTTAGTCGTCAAAGCATCTTTCTATGTCATCGCATTATAAAGTATAGCACCACAGTCATATCATGACACACATTAGATAAACATTTGCTATATTAATATCATAATGCTTATTATTAAAACATCAAAAGCAACTCTTCCTTTGTTTAGTTAGTGGTCTTCCTAAACCACACTCCTTTATGCTGATCAAAGAGGTCATCTTAGCAATGATGTTTTTCTTTATCTACGTTTATAAAAGATTTTTCTCACTCATGTTAACTTTCATTATGTCATGTGTTTTATGTGTAAATCGTGTTGGAATGCATTGATATTCAGACATTTAAGAACATCTTAACATGCAAAATATTTTGCATCAAAGTCTTTTTGTACTTTTTAGTAAATTAAACTGTTAACAAGCTCTTAATCAAGGGATACACTAAATACCAATTACCAACTAGCAATGAACCTCTGCCTTCAATTCTGGAAAAAAATCGATTTGAAAATTAATACATTCATTACCCTTAAGGGTAAAACACTAAAACTCATGGTCATCAATGAACATCTAAAGAGGTGTACATATTTTTTCCATTTGTTACAAAGTTATTATGCATGCAGAAGTAACGATTTCAAGTCCAAGGTCGTGATATTAAACCAAATAGCATCGTTCCGTTTAATTGTACACCTAAGTTATACAAACTCTGTGTTTTATTTGATACAGTACCGCTATAATAATGTGAGAGTGACGTTGCATTTTTTGTGTACACAAAAGTCTACAATCTTTATCTGAATAGGTAAAACAGGGTTTTGAGAAGCGAATATAGAACAAGATAAAAATCAGAATTTTAAATGTCTTGATGGCAAAAATGGTAAAGTCATTGGGATGCAATACAAATATTTTTTTTCACGAGTTTGAGCCTCACAAGTTGTTTAATTTTTTCTTTTTGTTTCCCCTTTTTTCAATTTTACTGAAGATGCAAATGAATTGGAAAATAAAGGTAGTTTTATTAAAATATCTAATAATTTAAATATACCGGTAATAATATTTTTATCCTGTGTAGTGTGAAAAATGCAGTTGTCATAGTACTTGTGCAGTGCACGAGTATTTCGTGCCAACTGAACTATTGTTGAAACAATTTGTGTACATGTATTCATTCCGTTTAGTATTCGGTATAAGGTTGTACCAACTTGCTAGATATTACTTTTGGAAACAAAAAAAAAATGTGAAATGAGAAGTTAATAGAAATTAACACAACACTTAACACTTCTTTACGTCAAGAAAAAATATTACATATTCGTATTTGATTGTTTATATATAGAAATTATTTTTGAGAAAAAAGTACAATCCGAAACAGTCTTGCATTGATATTTAACTATAGAAGATTAACTGACAACGTTACCTACTGCGTTACGCTGACAGTTGATCAATTTGTCGAAATTCTAATTTATATAGCAAGCCTGCGTGTTAAAGATAATAAACACAATATGATAACTGTTTTACAGAGTAGTAGTGGACTAGACCGCCGCGTCATTAAATAATTATCCTAAACGGACAGTAAATGGTCAGTTTTTTTCTTTTATGTTTCGTCACAAACACTTAAGAAGTGGCTCCTTTCCTTTCTTAAACTCAAGGAAATGTTCGTTATAGTCTCGACGCTTCCATTATTTCATAAACGTGATATTTTCAAAAGATTATGATTTTGGAGAGTATAACAACGATTCTTGCTGGTATATCCGATAAATACTATAGCATACATGTTAAGGCTGACAATTACCTGTTTAAGTTATTTTCATCAAACTAAAAATAAACACATTCTTAAGAAATGTATGAATATGTATTATGCTAAGAATTAATGCACTCCAATTGATTTCCGTAGCCATCAATGAGAGTGGTAAAAATGTAGTTATATTAAAGAAAAAAATTTTTTTTATTATAAATCACTTAACGGCTACATTTTAAAATTCAAGTGCAATTCTCCATTTCAATCAATTTGTGGTTTTCACTTTCCTATCAGCTTGCATTAATTTATTACTAATACAAACGCTCCTGGACACGTAATATGTTTTCTTGATTTATTGTTCTGCAAAATGCCATTTGGTTGTAAGTACGTTCTCTTTAGTTAAGATTTATATCTTATGTGTCTGAAAGCTTGCTTAATTTCAGGTCTGATTATTTCCGATTTAACGCTTAACTGGACCGGTGCCGTGATACTTATAGTTGTATTAAATCTTAAATAAATATAAATATATCATGCCATATAAAGATAAAATTGCGTTCAAATGAAGTTTAACTTAAAGAAAACATCTAAAACGTTTTAAGCATCAATAATAAAATAGAAACAGGAAAGATAATTGTGGCCTACTTAGGGTGTTACAATTTGAAGCAACATATGGGGTCACAACCACCTCACCTGCATAGGCTCCAGTAATTCGCACCAATTAAGTCGCCTCTTACAATCACGCAGGGGTGAACGGTGGCTGCAATTCTGATGCCTCAACCTTAAAAGGCAAAGACCTAAGCTACATGACAAAGGAAACACCTTTGTTATCAACGTGATCAAATATTTTTACTGATAAAATACTTATAAATGAATGAAATGTGGCCGTCATAATCCGAGTTGCCCTTTGCATAACCTATCAGTAAGTTAAAGTTGTTGGTTTTTTTTGAGAATCACACATAAAATGGTATATGAAATATAATAGAACAATAGTTCAGAACTAAAATGATGTCAGCTCGTTCTATTATGCAACCAATGTTAGATAATACTATGTCTTTTGTTTTTGTCGTAAATATTATCACGATTCAGACAGACGTAAAACAAACGTTATATAACATACCACAAGAACAACAACAACAACAGGCTTTATGTATGCATGTCTGTTCAAAACGCTAACAGAACTGACACACCGGAGACAAACTTATAAATTATACTTTCTCTCAAAACCTTTTTGTAAGACCATTAACCTCGGTCATTTAAAACACGAATTTAGTCATGGATTTACTCTACCCAAACCCTCACCATTTGCGCGGTCTATCTGGTTACAAATTTGTTGGACTCGACGTCAATGGACATACGGAGTGCATCGACTGCAGTGAAACAATTTCACTATCCGAACATTGCTAGCAGACATACTTTGAATAAACGTCTTTTAAATTACATAAACCAACATTCTTCCTGTATTCGATAAATGAAGAGATTATATGATAACAATCAATCCACTTGATTTCTTTAAACTAATAATTTACACAAATTTTAACTAGCATTAAGTAGTGTTGTGTTTTGTAAATCGTTTTAGAATGCATTAATAAGCAGATTTCAAGACTTCAAAGAAGTTATCAGAATTCTCAACATGTAAACATTCTACATCAAACAATGTTAAAATGACAAGTAAATCAAAGGAAGGAGAGAATACACATCAAACATCAGGATGGTTTATAACTGGTTTATTCTAGGATCTACCGGTTCGGTCTTTCAAGACCTTCATCAGGATACATTTCTAAGAAAAATGATTACTGAAGTACTAAAAATGTGTAAACCGAATGTGACGTATGTTACTATAAATAGACATATAAATGAGTTAATCTGGGCTAAGTGCCAAGTTTTTCTGGGCAAAGTGCCAAGTTATTTTTCCATATAAATTGAGTTAAAAAGAGTTTGAATAAGATTAGTGCATTAATTTGTATGTTTTCTCAAACACTACATGTTAGAAGAGCAAGCAATTCAGTGCAAAAAGATACATCTTAGATCGTCGCTTATTTGTTTGTTATTTTAGAGATGATACTGAACAGTTTACTGTAAAAAGAGCACTTCAAGATTTACAAACTAACAAGAAGTACTATCACGTGATTTTAGAAGATTGATTTTTCAAAGTTACCATATCATATATCTTATTTAATTAATCATTTTGCCTGTATGTTCAAAGCTTAGTACAAATATAGTACATTTAGTAATTTACTTGTTGTCAAATGAACTAAAATAACTAGCTTTACAGAACACATGTTTGTTGATTACAAATGTCTTTTTAATTATACTTGTTCCCAGTTATCTTTTACTTTCATTGTTTCTTTATTAATAATACAGCTTTTTCCTTGTTGAAATGAATTAGTTTTTTCTCCTACTAAAGGAGTTTGTTCCTTAAGTTTTCTAATAAAGAACACTGTCTTAAAAAATGACATTTTCTCATATACCGCAATGTATTCTATCACTTCACAACTTATAGGAATCACTGCACGATTTTATATCAGGGTCAGCACAGATAAACTTAAGTTTCTTTGTGCAATATATTCCCTAAAACAAAAGAAAGAAGTTTAAGACTATTATTACTGCTTGACCGGGACAAACAATATTTGTCGTATTTTAACATCATCTACTATCTTTGACCTTTCAAAGGAATACAAATTTATTGATTTCTGAGGCATACTCTAATTAAAATTCAATTAGTTTACAAAATTGGTAGAAAAAGTTGCAAAAAAGACCAACATCCTACAACTTGTTGGTTATCATGCACTATGTTAGATTATTTAAGAACCCTTTTTATTATTTATTTTACTAACATTCGTACTATTTAATGTGTTATAAAATTATTTTCTGACAAATTGAAAGTAACATAGATCTGGCATGTGTGTGAGCATGAAGTGGTAAACAAATGTGCTTATTTCAAATTAATTATGCACAGACTTTAGTCTTAATTAATAGTTAAGAAACAATCTGAAACAAAAGGACGTAATACTTAATTCAGGTATTATGGTTATTTTGCCTATTGTGCTTTGTATTCGGGTAATCCTTTAGGCATATCTTTTTCAAGTTTAACACTTTACAAACTAAAGGATCAATGTAATTATGATCAGGTTTATACATTCTTGTTCATACTTTCATATATACATATAATTAACAATCAAAGAAAAAAAGTCTTTCATTGTGGTGTTTCATATATCGATCAAAGATGGCCCGTTCTTATAGAGCAACCATACGTCAAAAGAAATAATCTTTGCTTTTCGTTTATGTTTTGTGGAAGTATTTGCAGTAATACGTAATATTTATGACAAACGACGTATATAATAACGTTCGTTATTGTCGTTTACTGGTTACATGTTTTTAAAGGGGGAGGGGTTACACACATTTCATATCGATATAATTTCAACGGACATGAAGATAATTTTAGTAACTGCAATCATAAAATTGAGAGAAACTGTTATATAATTTCAATATTAACCCACACGCATATATCTGTTTTTAAAGATAACTATCTATTTGTCATTTATTGTTTTAAATGAATACACCGAATGTGATATACCATTTTTGATAGCCTTAATGTTTCACGGACCGACAAAATATTATTAAATGGTAAATGATTAATAAGTTTAATTAATTAGTTTTATTTTTCTTTATTTTTCTTAATTTTATTTACTTTTTTATTTTATATCATTATTTTTCAAAAACCGTATTTCATATATCGTATTCCTGGTAGCAGGTGCTTCGCCGAGACCTTGTTGACAAGACTGCTATGCAACGGTCAGGATTTAATCTATGCGTTATTATGTTCCACGTCGTGCTGCATCTACCATGCTTGGCATTTGTCTGTTGGGATTTGAAGTGCTAGAGCATCTGTAATATTTTTCATTAATTTTTTTTCTATCTACTATTTTCAACCATAAAGGTAAAATAATTCGTCTTAGCGGACCTTTAACTGCTCATCAATATCCTCTCCATATATTTATAGTTTAATCAACAGATCGTCCAAACACATTGTCTGATAATGAAGGTTGTCTGTCACACTCCGCTTAACAAATGAATGTTGTAGGTCACTAGTCGGTAAATAAATGAATTATTGTGCATTATCTCCTAACTCATATGAAGGCTGGCTGTCTCAAACCGCCAGACATAAAAAGGACTGTGTGCACGCGTCGCTTAACCATTTAATAAAAGATACGACATCCATCGTCTGAAAATGACACAAAAATCGACAAAACTTGCCCAAAACTTAGTTTCGCCACACAATGACCTAGATGAGCTCCTAATTTTTGCTAAAGGAAAAATATGTCTGTATACTAAAATAACAGTATATTTGTCCTGAGAAAGCCTAAACATGCGTTCTGCATATCGTCTCATTTTTGTTAATGTTTCAGCCAAGATATGTCAATTGGAAATACAAAACAATTATTATTGTACTACAGCATGGATTATGTTTACAAATGGAGAGTATCTTTGCAGATATACATGTATTTTTGCATATAAAGAAGACAACCACTTTTCAAAATGTATACATACATTTATTGTAGTTGTCATGCCTGGACACACAAGGAAATTAAAGATATTTGTTACTTTAGACTTATTGAAATAAATATCAGTCGTTCTTTTTCTAAACATATTTACAGCCTCACTTAACGCTGGCTTTGTTCACATGTTGGTGAACTGTTGAACCCTCGGCTCAAACAAAGCTGAAAAAAGTTAACACAGTTTCTAAACATATCCGACTTAACAGAACATGCTCTGTTTTCAAAAATCGAAGAATGCTTTGCTACGTGGAGCATTTTCTAATTATTTTAAATAACATTTCGATACGAAATAGTTACCACAACATGCCGTTCATCAAATATAAACTTGTGTGTTTTCTTTCAGGAGGAAATACATTTTGAGACATTTCTATATCATTGACTGAATATTGACCCACTTAATCGTACATTAACATTGTGCCAAAATCTAGTTTGGCTCAAAAACAAATGCCACATAGCTTGGTTGTAAATAAAATAGCAACATTTATTATAATATATATAATCCTTAACAATCTTCGAAATGCATTTCTTTGATTGGCTTATATGTAACTTTTTGTAAATAAAAAATATATAAGTTAATATCATGATAGTATATTCACTGTTCTTTTCTCTTAAAATATATTTTCAGAGTATATGAACCTCTTTTTTGTGGTTCATTTTTATTTCCATTTCTAAAACAAGGTTTTCTGGAAATCCCTCAAAAGACGCGATGCTATAACGTGACGTGAAGTTTGTTGTTTTTATTCTAAAAAAATATGGAAAAAGTAGACAAGCTGAAAAATGTCAATTTCCATCGTTTTCAATGACAGATTTGACCAGACATATTATAAGCTATAATGATTTATGAATTATATAATAAAACAGAACTGATGATAATTTATTCTTTTAAGATTGTGAATATGATATGATATTGCCTAGTTTAATATTATTTGTATTTTTTTCAGTACATATCACATCATATTCACCAGCTAATAAGTTCATAATTGTATATTTTTCAAATGCATTAGCCGAGCATTTGAATAAATGTTAATATTTTATTTTGTAACCAAGATCTATGCAATATATATGTGTTGTGCCAAAGAGGAGGTTAATATCATGTTCCATGCACGATAAAATAGACAAACGTTTACTTTACGGTAAAGAAACAACAGTTACTAAAGATGTGTAAACGCAAAAGAATAAAGAAAAACGGAATCCCCAAAGGACGCTCAAGGAGAAATTGAAATGAAATGTTGTAGACTCGGGGTGACTGAAACGCTTTATGGACGATACTAGAGAGAACAAGTTTTTAGCACCGATTTAAGAAGAATTCAGCATCTATACGTGAAATGTGTTACGCAAATTTATTCATAACTCACACATTTATATGTGGTATAAGTTCTAGCAACGATATATTGGGCTAATTTGTATCAAAATTGCTTCTAAAGAGATTAAAAAAGTATTCAACGTGGCAAAGCATTCTTTACTTTTGAAAAAACAAGAATATTCGTTCATAAAGGTATATTTTAAGAAACTGTGTGTACCTCTTTCAGCTTTGTTTTTGGCCGAAAGCTCTTAACAAAAACGTCAGGCCTGTCATTTTAATAGATCATCAAAATGTGAATGAGTCACGGTTTTATAACGGTGATATAACTATGTTTATTTTCAAGTCACATGAAACAGTATTGTCCCATTGCGAGATACGTCAACATCAAAATAAGACAATTATTTCCCAATGACAATTGCCCTAAAAACCGATGACCAAATTTCTTTTATTTTACAAGGGAAACAAAACATCAGTACTCGCGTATTAACATCTTTTCAATCAAATCAGATAAAGGAAATGTCAAATTCAGAACATTACAAAACTCCCTAGAGATTTGATAACAAAATATGCAAGTAAAACCTAGAATTGATTAAGTCTGCTCACATCAAAACGGATTTGTATCAATTTTCCCGAAAGACAAGAAAACAGATGACAGACTTGCAAGAAAAAAAATGTATATTTAAATGCCATACCAGTTTAATTGACTTAGATGTGTGTGTACTGATTCTTTTATCTGTTTTGAAAGTCTCGAAAGTATTGGCAAATACAGAGTGAAAATACATGATGAATGTGTTTCTTTTTTATTTTTAAAAGTTTTTTTTTCTTCTGAATTTACACTATGACAATAAACATATATTTTTTTCAAACAAGAGAAAGAACAGTCTTCGTTCAAAAAAGAGTTATATACAAGTGTCTTGGTGAAATAAGCATTGCTATCTACGCCATTGCTCATTTAATAAATCATATTTTAAAATCATTAAATTTAAATCGAAATAACAAACATAGCCCTATGTAAAAAAAGTGATTTAAAATACGGTTACAAAAATGATAGATTGAGACATATTTTTTTATATAAAACCTTTTTTAAACAACACGCGAACTTGTTTTACTTATAAATGCTTAAATGTATACTTTTTAAAAGTTTGCATGTGCGAAATTTTGTTTACAAATATTGAAGCTTGTTTTATGGCCTAACAAACATATGTTAAATGACTATAACAATTTCAAATAAAAAACAAATGTGTAAAATATTTCTATCATTATATTCAAACATGTTATATTTTTCTCTACTTAAATATCAAAATAAATATAAACATTAATTTCACTTTCACTTTCTGGCTTTCTTTTTTCAACATCATCAGTCAACTGTAGCATGTCAAAGTAAAACTTGGCAAATTACTCCAATAATTGTAACAATTATTTGGCAGTCAACATTTCTATGACATATAATATGTCCTACGATGTTGTAATTTACGCATAGCGAAGAAAGCATGTTTAAATGAACGTTCGCTTGTCATGGAAATTGGCTTAATTATACATAAAGAAATTTAATATACGAATCGCATATGAATTAGTTTTAGTTTGACCTTAGACTTTATTGTTTACATTATGGTCAAACCAATGTCTATTCTAGAAAGGAAATCAAATACTCAACTTCTCATTTGCACCGGCAATATAGCTACCAGTTGACGTATCAACATTTATAGCGCGGAAATAATACTATCTAGGATTTCATTAGTATCTGTACGTACGGGAAATGCCTTTTAACATTTGGCCTTTTGACACTTTTCGTTTTCTCAAAAGCCATTTGTTGCAAACCATGTAGTAACATACGCATTGATGTGACGAGAAATACAGAACACTATTTCTCAGTAATAAGGCAAGAATAAGCGAAGTAACGATCCATTTAATAACTTCGGAGATGTAATGTTACAATGGCTAATATATATCATTTTTGCAACTGTTACAACAACAATATATTGTTGTTGTAACAGTTGCATATATAATTTGTAATTTTGAAACATGTTTTTGACATAGCATGTTTTTTACCATCCAAGTGCATTGGTCTACAATGGCACATTTTCCATAATAATTTCAAATATTGATAAAAACTTAAGAAATGTATCATTCGGATATTCTTATAAAATATTGCATGAAAGAAATGATATTGATATTTAAAGTCCTTAGTGATTGAGTTTGAACATTTGTATGAATAATTATAACATTTTTTCTAGAACAATTTATTGTCTGCTATATAAGTATACGTTATATCGGATCAGGTATCTATCTCACACTTGCCGACAACATCCATGAATAATTTTATCATGACTTCTTGTGATGTGTGATAATATTACTATCAAAGTAATCATTTATTGCTTTACAAACCTTCCATTATAGTGGCGATTTATTTTTAGTTTGTAACACAGAACATCTTGACATCTTGTATGGCTGACGTTCTCTGCTGTGTCAATTATAGCTAGTAGACTGCATTATTCCAAACAACTCAACAGTTTAAATACAGTGATGCCGAAAGTGCCTTAATGTTGCATTTTTTTTCTCATTAATGTTGCTCTTCTTTGACATAATATCGGTCGGAAATAAGTGAAGAGATATTAAATGGTGAGACTCTACAATCGTTCAGACGCTTCGTATAAAAGCCAGAAGTTTCCTTTGTATTTGCTTCATAAACTGCATAAAATATTATGTATAGTATATTGCTTTTCTCCGATGAAATAAATGTTTTATAGGAAAGTTTGTGGTTGTTGATAGGGCATGCGCCGTTATTTGTTATCATGTGATTTTCTATCAAATAATGATAAATCAAAAGACTAAATAAGAAAACAGTAGAAAATATCAATACCCACAATTTATTATCATATGTATACATATAGGCAAAGTTTAACAATTTGCAAATGCTTTTAATGTTTTTATATTACATCATGCTGCCGATAAACCTTTAAGACATAAACAGAGCAGATTTATTTCTTTCAGTTGTTTTTATAAAACCAACAATGTGAATGTTTATTTAAAAATGTGTGTGATGTTACAGTGAAACAAAGAAAAAATCAGAAACCCTAAAGGACAAAATTGAAAATGGTGCAGACTCGGTTTAATTGAAACTGTTCATGTACAGTATAAGTTTTACTATAATATTTTTTTTTTCTGAAATTTATGTTTGATATAGTATAGAATAGACTTAACTTTAAGAAAAGAGCACATTTTTGTCAGACAGCGAATAGTAATTATAGAAAATCTGCACATTACGAATATATGACCTCATGTTGTTCGCTGCATGATTATAGTCACTGTTATGAAAGCTAAGTCTCGTTAAATATAATTTAATCACATGTTTAAAAATTCCATATTATGCATTAAGGTATATAGTAAGATTTAACAGTAAATGACAATTGTTAAATCAATTAAAGATAAGTACTAAAACGTACTTAATACATAGCTCTTATTATAATAATTAATGGGTCATAAGCAAAACCAAGTTCTGAAAAACTATACGTTCATTTGTATTATTTGAAAGAATACAAAGACATTAGTTCTTGACACTTAATATGTTCATTTTTAAAACTACGTAACAAATATTGTATCTGTTATTTATACACCAAAAGCCTTATAAATTCAAGAATCAAAACCGTTCCCTATGGTAAAATACTTTTTCTTGTATTCAGTGAGATTAGTTGATGAAATAATTATATGTATATCTCTGCTGGTTCAAAGAACTTTTCAGAAAATAAAAATACTAAAAGACAAGTTCCGTTCAGAGTCAAGATCACGATAAAAAATATTAACGCCTCAATACTGGACAATATCAATACAAACCATTTAGCTGATCATCAGTAATTGCAAATAAATATTGAAATGCCTTACAAAATAACCGAGGATGTTTTTTTTTTCAGGCCAAATAGCAAGTTTCACACTGTTTATATAAAAAGAAATCCAGATAATTAGCTTCGGATCCTGATTATCTGACCACTGAACAAAGTTTTGGTTTTGTCTTCTTCCCATCAAGTAATAATTATGCTGCCTTTTACAAATACGCAGTAAAATTGATATATGTATACCGTTTAAATTATACAGTCAGAAGGAACAGAGATTTTCGTTTCAAAGGGGAAAACACTTTAAAACACTTTTATCGAGCTCAAGAATCAATAAGGAGTCTTTCGTTTGGTTTGTTGCAATTAAAATTGCAAGATGGCTGTCGTAATATTATCAGATAAGTTATTTAAACTATGTAAGAATTACTGCATCAAGAGAGCTTTTTTTATTAGAACGAAAAACAACAACAACAAAAAAATCCTCAATACTGTGTTGCAGCCTTTTCATGTGTCAAGCGCAAGAATCAACAAGAGATCTACCGTTTTGTGTGTTGCGAAATGAGGCCGCCTGTGGACTGTCTTTATTTGAACACCGAAACTGACTTTTAAATCCCTGTCTAAAGTTTCTATTCATAAAACCATACGTAAGCGGATGAATAAAAGAAGAGGTATATGCCAAAAGAAGTATCAATGATTTGGCAATCGGTGAAACATTTTTTATAACTGCCATGAAATCGAAGGCTTCCCACGTGCTCAAAAGATATGTTGGTGCCCAACATATGAAGTACTGAAGCACTATGACAACTAGCATTCGAATGACTCTCTTCCTGTTGGATAAATTGTGTGACATCATAGATGGTCCTTTGCTTGGCGCAGGGTATTTCCTTACTCCGTATTTGTCTTTACGAGATTTCCATTTAGGTGAAGAATACTCGGATGTTTTGTTAGAATTGTCTGAAAAAAAAATGTCATTGGCAATTGTTATATATAACATTAATTGATCGAAGGCATTTGGCATTGCATCCCACGAAAGCAATTTTGGTTTTAATCTTGAAAAAATTGCGGACATATTACTAGGTAATAATAACAGTGACTTTCTATCGCATAGTTCACCAAAAATTTGATGTACTTAGAAACGCATTCTTCATTTGGACTTTTATTCATAATGCAATTGTCTGTTAATCAGTTTTATTTAGAGTGATGATAAGTTTGTTTGATAACAATTTTTCTTTCAAATATAGTTCAGACATGATGGTTTACAATGGGTTATTACGAATAAAGAGAACATTTAACTGCTGGCTTGCAATTAAATAACCTATCAACAATTCAAAGTAGTAAATTTTAGAATAAAAGGTATAACTTATGCACGCATATCGATATTAACAGTTCACATACCGCTTCAGCGGCTGTATGCAAAAAAATATTTCATCAATAAATATTTCATCACAACAGTCTTTTTACAGAGTTCAAGTTCTGGAACTAACGGCATACCTTACTTTTCTAATATGAGTATTCGAATGTTGTATTTACAACAATATAAAGGACTTATGTTACGAATAGACAACGGCTACTTAAGTATCTCTTATAGTTTATATACATTGGAAATGTTTGATATTTGGTACTGACCTATTGATGGGGTATAGTTGCATTGGTTTGATGATATCCAAAGCTTCTTGCTGACTAATCCGTAGAAAATCCCCATCATTATTAGAGGTATAAGCAACAATATAACAGATAAGGCAACATCGTAGACGAGGTCTATTTTATATTCAATTAGAACCTGAAAAATATTTAATATAGCCAGGATCGTATAGTGCCTTTTTTATAAATACGTAAATTGTACTGGATTGGTGTACCTTTTCCCTTTTTAAAAGTAAACTTAATGTCAAAGACATAGACTCGCTTACAGTTATCGTAGATTAGAAATAGGCATGGTAAGCAAGATAGAAAGCAACAACAATTAACTGTATCAATCACTGAAACATTTTGGGGAAAAATGTTTTTAGTTTTGAGAGAGGACAAGTTTACCTCAGGCCAAATTTCTCGACAAGCGTGATTGCCAGTTCGGAGGTCAATGACATTGTGAAAGGCTGCAATTGGACTCATTGGGCAAGGCACTGCTCCAAAAAATCTCTAACTCCACTCTAATATATCTCCATGAGCGACGTGTGCCATCCGTTCGAGACAGAGAGGTTGACAATGGATAATATCGTTCCAGAGATATCGCAACTAAGGTGTAGCAACTTACACCAACTGACACCGCTGAAAGTAGAAAAACAATATGAATTTCTTAAGATGGTCCTTAAACAATATGGTACATGAATATATAAAGTTTATTTTAACATTTATGTAAAGGAAATCTTTGCAATTTGTCTCAAATTTTTCATTGTTTGACTAAATTTTACATTCATCAACTATTGTGTTATGTGTTGTATAATACCCACACGAATTTTTCTTATTTTGCCTCTTATACCCAATATCTCTACCGACAACTCATTTTTATTTCGACATGTCTCCCTTTGAATAATGAACACGGCTTTGACTTATCGAGCTGAGATTGAATTCAAACGATGCGCTTCTTATTATCCGTAATATTTAATTTACAAAAACTATAGTGTTGTTGTATCAGAAGTACATTATAGACAAAAACAAATGCTAAATCATGTAGACTATGTTAGTACTAAAAATACCTTTCAGTTCATATAGATAATAAGTATTCATACAGACTACATGCCACAAATTGTTTGCATACTATATAAAAGATTATATAATTAAACAATTAAAATCCTAAAGATCACGAAAGCTTTCATTTTAAACAAACGTAGAGTACTTTATTCTTAGTGCCAGTTCTTAAGACAGAAAACAACATCAAACAAAAGATCAAATACAAAATGAATGTTTAATTTGCCTCCTTTTCTTAAAGTCTTACTATGCAATTTTTCCCGCGGCTTGGTACTTCTTTTGAAACCAATCTTAAAATTTCATAAACGAGAAGAATCTTATAAGAAGCTCTGAAGTTCTGATTAAACACAGTCAAACAATAGGAATGCGGGGGAGATTGCTTCGTGGTCATATAAAACGGAACTATTCCAGTTTTATTTAATATATGCACCATGTTGATTTAATTATTTCTATTTATGTTTTGAATAAACATTTATTAACTTCTTAATTTAAGGTAAATTATGTCTCAGAAAGCCATTTTGTAAAAGTCTATAGAAACATGAGTTTTACAACTGAAGAAAGTAATGCTGAATTTTTGGTACTGTGTCGTAAAGATAGTAAAATGTAATAAAACAAAGTAGTACTTTGGCTTTCAAACAAAATACCAATTCACTACCATGATTATATTCATCACCAAAAGAGCTAAAGGAGATAAAGACAGTTCATGGATATGGCATATTAGTATTTTTGGAACCTTAGCAAGATAAAACAAAATTGTGAAATAAAAAATGAAACACATAATCGGCCTTTCAATAGGATGAAAACGTAAATCAGATCAACGTTTTTCTTACAAGCAGAGAAGTTGAATGACATTTCATCAAGTAATGTGTTCCTTGTGGTCAAGAGTGTGATAATAACCCTCCCTAATCTGTTACTTTGCATTGTCTAGAAGTTTAGTCATGCATGCTTTTTATTATTTATCATTGTATGGAGAAACAATGTAATGAGTTAGTATTGTATTCTCTTTGCAATGTTGTTTCTTATATATGTTTATTCTTAAACATAAATATAAAACTCATTTTCTTAAACTAAAAGGCACATAATGACACAGGAATGAGTAATGAAGAACTTCTTTAGACGGGTAAAATATAAGTTTCATAATTATAATTAAACAAGGTTTTAAGAGCATGTTAAATGCATGTTATCTGAACAAAATAGCGCTAAATGTACAATGTGTAGTAAAAGCAACAAAATGTAAACAAAATAGTATTTTGATTTCTATACAAAATACTAAATCACTTTAAATGTACTAACAGTCAAAATAAAATAAAAGATTTTGACAGTTTAGGAAATTGGCCAATGAGTAACTGTGTAATTGTTGGAAACTTTAAAAGATTGCGAAAATTAATAAAATATTTCGAGAAATAAAAAAGGAAGCATTTTTGGGTAAAACCGGCTTTTAAAGTATTTTTCCATTTCCTTAAGTTTGTAAAATCACTATTTAACGCAATGATTGTAAAATACACATAATATAATGAGAATGTACCTTTAAAAATGATATTGTTAATATTTTCATTTCTTTAAAAGAACTTCACTGATGTCTTATAGCCATAACATTATACGATTTAAAATTCTGTCATTTATCACTTGGTGCACTTAAAATAGAAAACTATAATTTAATGATAAAGATAATATAATCCAATTCCTCAACGTAATTGAAATAAATAAATAGATATAAAAAATCAGATCAAAATTTTACTGATTTATCAAATATTCTGATTTTTATATAATAAAATGTATGATAGCAAAAAATTTAATGAATTCAAATAAATCTCGAACTCTCCGAAAGAACATGTACAATAGCAATCAACTCTTGTCATCTTTAGTTCGCATAAGAATTTCTATATCGATAACAACACATAAGAAAGTGTGAATACAACAATTTATTGTAAATAAGTTATCGATTCAGACAGTCTGCTTGACGAATGAAAACATCTTATACGCCAAAAAAGTTATTTACAATCTTGCGTGAAAGAATTGCGGCGTATATCATTTTGCGTTTGTCCGTTTTGCGTTGCGCATCGGCAGTAACCTGTTCAGTGTTTACGGTTTTAAGCAAATTGACTGACTGACTTTCCAATTGCTGCACTGGAATAATACATAGTAACTGTTACATGTTGAACTGTTGTACACAAAAGAAAACGTAGTTTCATTTGAAATATTGTTTGTAAGCAGCAGACCAGGTACAAAGTAGAATTTTTACTTTCATACAAAAAACTAAATTCACTATCTGGCCAATAGAGCTAAAGGAGGAAAGGACATTTTATGTATATGAACTAATTTAACATAGATTTATAAATATAAAGAAGTGATGAAGTGACCAGAGAGATTCAAGATTGTATGTCATTAAACAAAATGTGCAACAAATTATAGCTTTAATTGTTAACATGAATTAAATACTCATATTAATGATAAATTTTGGAAAGCTGAATTTATTGCATATGATTAGACCTCTGGTTACTCTAGAGGAGGGTACATGCAATGTACCTGAATTTTTGTGAAACACTGTAGTGCTTGTTAACATGTGTAGTCACAACAGGTTTTTTATACTTTGCATTCTGTAACAACAAAATAATAAGAATTTCAAATTAATGACAAAAGTTGTGTTTAATAAAAATAAAAAATAATGGATTTAACAAGGAAATCATTATTGATTGTTGTGTTGTAGTTTCTTTTCTTTTCATTTCTTTTCTTTCTCACCATTACAAAGAAGAGATCATAACTGCTAACTTTGTATATTTATGTTATACTTTTCGCTATTACACAATTAAATGATATCATTTGCTTCAGTTCATACCATTTTAGTAACGAAAAAGAATGGAATCCCTAAATATACACCAAAAACGACACAATTGAAATTGTTGCATGATCGGTCTGAAGGCCGGTATACTAGTTTTACCAGTTTGAATCCTGATAAACTGAAGTACATGTGTAAATCATTCGTTACACATGTTTTGCAAATAAGTTAATTATGAGAGTGAATTGTTTTCAAAAACCTGACTCTTGTAATTTATGAAATATTATTTTCATACTAAAATTAATGTTTTCCATCGAAAAAAATTGCTTGCTAAAATAAATCAAAAATCACATCAAAGATATTTGCTCGCTGTCACAGAAAATGTAATATAAGATCGAAAATAAGAAGTGCAAATATTTTTTTCCAAGAATATTGGGTCGGAAGATTTCTAAATTATGGAGAGAGAGAGAGAGAGGACATTGTACAAATCAACCTCATATTGTGTTATCCAGAGATTTTCTCATTATAAATTGAACCAAGAACTCTGTCTCGGTTTTTTTGTCTAAATTAATGAATAAAAAATGCATAAAATTTGTTACCATGTTTTAAAAGCTTGAATTTCTGTCCGCTTCATGTAAATGTATCAAAACGAATGAAATCACAAGAAGAGTATTGTGTTAAAAAGCAATGAATAATTTTCTTGTTCTGCTAGGGTTTTTTAGGAAAATTCATTGCTTTGGTTGTCTAGAATTTAAGGTCGAATGATTCTTTAACTATCTTATAAATTGTTGACATGAAACCTTATATAAAAATAAAAGTCATATTATAATACTAATTAGATCAATTAGTAAATGCTTCCTTATCTAAGGTAAACATGGCATTACTTTCGAAATACAAATTACTAGTTTAAAATGTTGACACCTTAAATACTGGGTCTACTTTCCTATATATTTGTATTAACATGCATTGCATTTCATTTTATCTTGAAGCTAAATTTGAAGATATCTTTGTAGTGAAACATGACTTTGATAATATATTACGGTTTCTGGCGGTTAAACATATCTGTTCATTCAAAGTCACTCGATACAGTAAATCAATTAACATTTAGGTAAGGGACAAATATATATACCGATTAGGCAATATTTGAGATAATGTCAATCTAGAAATTTTAAGAGTATCGTCAAATATTAACTTATATATTAAATTTAGATATACAACATACAAAATAACCAGGTGTTCTTTAATATATAAATTGCTATTTTTGACAACATGTATAATTCATAAATA